>NC_057796.1:487522629-487788754 GCF_018294505.1 Triticum aestivum
GGGGGGTTGGTGGGTAGAGCAAGGAGGCACTTATCATTAGGCATGCCGCCGAAAACTTACAGGATCCATTTGCCATGTGACTAGTCCAAATTTTTCTAAATGGGTCTTTTACATCTGTGTCCCTAAGTCGAACCTACTACTCATATTTGCCCTTAATTTCGAAGCATGCTCAAATTTACCCCTCTGCCGTTAGTTCACCTTATAAAAATGCCCTTCCGTTCCGTTACCGTCCGGTCAAAGGGCTTTGACCGTCTACGGGGCATTTATCGGACATTTTGCCCCTGCCTCCATGTATCACTTACATGTGGGACCCGCTCAACAAAAAATAAAAATAAAAAACTCTTTCTCTCACCCCACTACGGAGTGCAACGGAGGGATTCAAGGAACAGGCGCGAGCGGTGGCACGGTTTCATCACAGCGCCATAGTTTTGCTCCCCTCTCTTCTCTGCACGTCTATGCACCCACGGTAGCAAGGTCCTTCCAGCGATCCTCTCCATTTATTTTTGTTTCCGCGAAGGTTTGTGGGGTGGTTGTGGTTTTTTCTGTTCCCATGATTTTTTGACTACTTAAAGTGTGTGGTTGGGATTGTTGCGATCAGTTTTGAACGCTGATGGTGCTCAATTCATGCGGACGAGATGGTAGTTTTCGATGTTGTTAGTCGATTATGACTGGATGGGAGGCGCCCGTGGTGATAGTTTTTGTTCATTTGAGCACTGAAATGAGCCGATGATGTTTGGGTATCGATGGGAGCACATAGGATGTGTGCTGGTTTCGCATGCTCGACCGGAGGAGTATTGTTGATTGAAGAGGGGGGGCGGCAGGGACTAGAGACGACGGGGGATATCATGAACATTTAGGAGGGGGGGAGGGGGGTGGGTGGGTAGAGCAAGGAGGCACTTATCATTAGGCATGCCGCCGAAAACTTACATGATCCATTTGCCATGTGACTAGTCCAAATTTTTCTAAATGGGTCTTTTACATCTGTGTCCCTAACTAGAACCTACTACTCATATTTGCCCTTAATTTCGAAGCATGCTCAAATTTACCCCTCTGCCGTTAGTTCACCTTATAAAAATGCCCTTCCGTTCCGTTACCGTTCGGTCAAAGGGCTTTGACCGTCTACGGGGCATTTATCAGACATTTTGCCCCTGCCTCCATGTACACTTACATGTGGGACCCGCTCAACAAAAAATAAAAATAAAAAACTCTTTCTCTCACCCCATTACTAGGAAAAGCGCTATAGATAATATGGACACTAATGGCGCACCACACATGTGGTGCGCCACTACTATATAATAATGGCGCACCATGTGTTGGTACGCCATTAGTGTCCAAATACTAATGGCACACCACATCCACGGTGCGCCACTACTAACAAGTTTTTTTATTTTTTTTCAAAACTAGTAATGGCGCACCAGGGGATAGTGCGTCATTACTAGTTTAACTAGTAATGGCGCACCACACCCTCGGTGCGCCACTACTAACAATTTTTTTTATTTTTTTTTAAAACTAGTAATGGCGCACCAAGGGGACAGTGCGCCATTACTAGTTTAAGTAGTAATGGCGCACCACACCCTCGGTGCGCCACTACTAACAATTTTTTATTTTTTTTCAAAGTTAGTAATGGCGCACAGTGGGTGTGGTGCGCCATTACTAGTTTAACTAGTAATGGCGCACCACACCCACTGTGCGCCATTACTAGTTTAACTAGTAATGGCGCACCACACCCACTGTGCGCCATTACTAACTTTGCCCAAAAATTCCACCGAATGCGCCTTTTCAGTTTTAGAAAAAATAAAAGAAAATGATGGAAATGTCAAAAAAAAGTTTCCCATGTGATATGTGGTCTAGTTGTTGGGAAAATTTACAAATATGAATTTCGACTTTATTTGCAAAATCTCTCTGGAATTTGTAAAATGGGCATAACTTTTGCATACGAACTCGGATTAAAAAGTTTTTTATATGAAAAATCATCTACTCAAAAAGTTACATACGATTTGAATCGGGGAAACCCCGTTCAACATCTTCAAAATCCCCAAAAACCTAACAGAACGAAAGATACGGGGCTTTTAAGAAAAAAAATTGGTTTCAAAAAATCTTTTTTTGAATTTTTTTTCAAAATATGATACGTAATATGACCGGGAAGTTTGAAATATTTTTTCAAAATTTCATCACACTCATGAACATGAACAAAGTCCTAGACATCAACAAGGTTTAATAGGATTGATATATCAACAAGTGCCTGTTAAGTGAGCTGGTGCTGGGGTTGGATAGAACTCTGGAGTAGTGTGAGGATGGGTGACCTTTCGGGAAGTTTGACCACGGAGTGCGATTTGACTTGAGATTAAGCATATTGACCCGAGATTAAGCCATAGTGACCCGAGATTAAGAAAAAAACGAAAAAAAATTTGAAAAATATATTTCTGAATTTTTTTAAAAAAAATGTTAGTAATGGCGCACTTCAATGTGGTGCGCCATTACTAAGTCATATAGTAACAGCGCACCTGTGGTGTGCCATTAGTAAAAAATTCTAATTGTGTGATGCTAGTGGCGCACCTGTAGTGCGCCATTAGTAGCCAAAATAGGTGCGCCACTAGGAGGCCTTTTCCTAGTAGTGCCCCCTCTCTCTCACACACTTACATGTGGCCCCTCACCTCTCTCACCTCCCACCTCTCTCCCCCTACCTCACGACCTCTCTCTCTCTCACTTCCGGCGAGCGCCGGCTGCCCAGGGACCGTGCGCCGCCACCGCTAGCTCCCCACGCGCCGCACCCCTTGCTCCACCCCTCCCCCTCTCCCTCCCTCCCTCCCTCTCCCTCTCTCCCTCTCCCTTCCTCCTTGTGGGAGCGCCACCGTCGCCGCTGCATTCGTCTCCGCGCGACCAGCGGCAACCCCAAGCGCCACCACCTCGCCAGGAAGCTCGTACGAGATCCCTCGCCCTCCCAACTTACGAATTCGACCAGAGAAACTCAGGACCGAGTGCCACAATGCATCTTCCCCGACTCCGATCTCGAATAGCCACCGCCGATTCGACGCCGTTGAAGCTCCCCGGCCGACCCCTTACGTTCCCCGAGCATCCTGAGATACCTCGAAAGATGTGAGCGTCCTCTACAGAAGGCCTCGTGACCTCCGGTCATCTTCCCCGCGAGCTCCGAGCACTGCCATGGCCGCCGTCATTGAAGTACACACTTCAGTCTTCCTCGAGCCCCAGCAGCATCGCCATCATGCTCCTAGTCATCTCCTTAGTCTCGCACATCCTGTTAGCCTCTCCCTCTTGCACAGTAGCTCGCCCGCTTGCGCCGCCCAGAGTCGCCGCGGGAACGGTCTTCGCCATCATCTCCGGCGACCATATGGTCTTAAGACACCATATGTGGACGCGGTCGAGCCAAGGCTATTGCGCGGTTCCCTCAGCCGGCCTCCCCGCAGCCTCCCGGCGTGCCTCCGCCACGAGATTTGGTCGCCGCCGGCAACCCTCAAAGGAATTAGTTTAGGTGCACATTAGTTTAATTTAATATAAACGAGAATATGCAGCATAGCAGTTAACCCACCGTTTCAGAAAATAATTGAACAATGACATGTGGGCCCTATATGGAGTTTGACCGTCCATATCTAGTTTTATTTTTATTTTTATTAGTTGGGACCCATGTGTAAGTGAGAGATAGAGGGGTGAGAGAAAGCCTTTTTTCTTTTTCTTTTTTCTCTGAGCTGGCACTGGGAGGTGCTACCTGGAGGGGCGCGCCGCTTGGTGAGGAACCCGGCCTCGGGTCCCGTCGTCGACCCTGATCTCCTTTGGTGGCGTTCACGTGGGCCACATTCGGTGCAGAGGGAGCCGGCCCCGCCGGAGGTGGTGCGTCGCCGTGTCAGGGAGGAGGACAAGCACGTCCATCGCTACATGGCTGCTATGGACGTCTGGTTCTCCAATACCTGGCAGGTTCTTTGGGCAGATGACCGGAGATATGATCCTGTGATGGTTCCTTCTCTTTGGGTGTCCACCGCCCGCGCCCCAGGAACCGCGGGTGGCCTAGATTCTTCTGTAGTATCCGATCTTTATTAGCTACCTAGCAAGTGATGTATTCAATATATAATATTCGAGACGATGTATTCGAGATTATATATATTATTAGAGACGATGTACTCGAGATTATATATTATTCGAGACGATGTATTCGAGATTATATATTATTCGAGACGATGTATTCGAGATTATATATTATTCGAGATGATGCATATTATGTACTATATGATTGAGTTTTTCCTTATTGATTGCATCCATGCATTGTAATTTGAATACTGAATTGTTTTATATTTCTTCTGTATTAGTTAAATAAAAGCTATGGCGGACAATACCGGCAGAGAGGGAGAAGAGGCCATGTTCGAGATCATACGCAGCCCTAACAGGCCAGATGATCTGAATGAAGCAGATGACGGCTCCCAATATCTGAACAATACCGGGGAGGGTGATGATAAGATATTCGATCTCGACGACCGAGCTGATGAAGTCATGAACTATGATTATGATTATGATGATGCAGACAATGATTATGATGACGAATACAATGTTGATCTTGAAATAACAAAGACTACCGGCGAGGTATATTTATATAAGCAGGCATCTAGTGATCATCACATATTTTTTTTATTTGAAGATATACTAACGAATCGATCTTTCTTCTTTCAGCCCTCTGGATCGAGCAAATATGCTTCTACAGACAGCAGGACAAAGCGAGGCCCGGGCAAAAAGTTGAAGGAGGGTGTAAAGCACAACATCGATTCCATCAAAGCTAGTGGCGAACCCCTCACGCCTAAGAACATTGTGAACAAGTTTGTTCGTCAGTGCGGAGTTCTTGTGAAGGACCAACTCCCGATCTCCATTCAAGAATGGAAAGAGCCAAAAACTAAACGTCCAGATGTTACTTGGGTCGACGACAGAGCAAAACAAAAGCTTTGGGAATCTCTGATGGAACATTTCACCCTACCAGATTATTTCACTGATGCAGATGTGCAGAAAGTCAAGGACGCTGCTCTTAAGAAGATGGCAATTGCATTCAACACCCACAAGAAAACTGTATGAGCCAACTACCTCGATGCAGAAAGGAAGACTCCAGAATTCAAGGGAACACTGGAGAAGCAAAGAGAACACTGACCCGCTTTCGTGAAATTCAAGGAATCAGAATTATCTAAGGAACGGTCGAGAAAAAACAAGGCCAATGCCGCAAAAAAGACGCAGTTCCATAGGCTGGGTCCAGGTGGCTACGCGGCGGCAATGCCTAAGTGGGATAAGTCTGAGCAAGAGATGCAGGATGCAGGGGTTACTCCGGTTACTAGGAGCTGGCCCCCCAGGTGCAGAACTTGGTTCTATGCGCATGGGGGGGCGTTGGACCCGAATACAGGCCTGGTTTCGAAGAAGGCAAGTCTAAAAGGAGCCGAACAAAAGTTACTTGACGCAATAGAAGATGCTCGAAAGGGGGTGTTCACGCCCAACAGAGAGAACGACGAGCTTATGTGCGCCCTGGGAAATCCTGAACACCCGGGAAGAACACGAGGCAATGGCGTTATTCCCTGGTATGAGGGCTTTTCGGAATGGAACGACGACTACAGGACCCGTGCAATAAAGAAGATGGAGGAGGAGAAGAAGAGGAAGCTGGAGGAGGAGCAGAGGAAGCAGGACGCAGAACGCCTTCAAGGCCTAGAAGCAAGGCACGCGGACTTGGCACTCAAATTCCAGCAGCAGCAGATCGACTCACTTAGCTAGGAAAGGGGGTCTCAGCAGCGGCAACAGCAAGTGGATGATCGTCCAGCATTGGATAGCACCGTCCCATCCATGCCGAGAAGCAGCGTTGGTTCCACCTCGGGCGACGCACTGCTGGATACATACCCTGTGGATGACATCATAGAGAATACTAACTGTGAGCTACACTTCAAAATGAAGAACATATCCATGAAGGTGGCGGATGTCGTTGCTTTTACAATTACCCCCGAAGCAACCTTCCATTGCACCCCGATTCCAGCGGGCTATGCTTGTGTCTTGGTTGATGAGGTGGTGGACCCATATTCGGGCTACAGCTTGACATTCCTGGAGGTGATGACGAGCACACACTGGGAGAGGCCATACATCGTATCATCCTATGGAGAAAGGATTGCATCATCTTTCGAAGTCCGCCGACACCGCGTCTGCCGACTCCTCGAAGTCCGCCGCCGAGTCAGCAGACTCCCGCTCCTCCAAGTCCACGAACGCGTGAGCCGACTCCTCCTCGAAGTCCTCCACCGTGTCAGCAGACTCCCGCTCCTCCAAGTCCACGAATGCGTGAGCAGACTCCTGCTTCAAGTCCGGCACAGTGTCAGGCCACTCCTCCTGTTTCAAGTCCGACACCGTGTCAGGCCACACCTCCTGCTTCAAGTCTGGCACAGCGTCAGGACACTCCTCCTGCTCGAACTCAGCCACGTCAGCCGTCTCCGCCGCCTTAGCAATTGCAGAAGAGACACGCCGCAGCTACGGTGCGTAGCGGTACGATTCAAGGTAGTACAGGAAGTACAGGCGGAGACAAGCGATATAAATATGGTCCAAGCCTCGCTCCTCTTCCTCAGAGGCCTTACGGTATGACCGAGGAGCAAAACGAAGCCATAGTGAAGGCCCAAGTGGACGCCCATTTAGGACCGAAACCGGCACCGCCGCCGAGGGAGAAAGTGCCTGAGGAAAAGATTGACCACTTCATTCGTATGGCTAGACCACCATCTCCCAAGACTGTTGTCTCAGACTATGAGCGCCAAATCAGGAGGGCACATCGAGCACGGCTACAGAAAGAAGCGAGCTCGAGCTCGAGCCAACAAGCAGCTGTCAAAAAATGCGGAAAAACCGTTCCCCAGCAGGGAGAACAGGCGGCGCAATCGATCCCCCCGCTTTTTGTGCCAACAACACATGAGAGTACGCGCGCCCAATATTATTGTGGGCAAACCATTTATGTTCCCCAGCTGGGCAATGTGGTAATAACCGAGGAGCATATAATGCAGGCTGAAATGCTCAAAATCACTGTTGGACAACTCCTCGATATCGAGCCCATGTCTCCGCTTAGAGAGGAGGAAATAAAACGGAAATATGTCCGGGGCCAACCTTTGGTCGAGCCAAACGAGGTCAAGAACCTCCCAACGAGAATGTATGAATTGCATCAATGGTACATGAACATTACCAAGATTTCCAATCGAGAGTCCCTCATGGTGAATGTCAAGGAGGAGCATTACTTCCATGAGAAAGCTGTGTCCG
This sequence comes from Triticum aestivum, assembly GCF_018294505.1. Taxonomy (NCBI): domain Eukaryota; kingdom Viridiplantae; phylum Streptophyta; class Magnoliopsida; order Poales; family Poaceae; genus Triticum; species Triticum aestivum. The sequence goes on from NC_057796.1 coordinate 487,529,887, forward strand.
TTGAGTATTCAGAACTATTTCAGTTATACAATCAAGACACACTCAACAAATCTATCGTCAGTTGCTATTGTCTGTAAGTGATTTCTTTTTGTAATTTAAGTCTCAAGCTAGCTGTAGTGATCATTTTGATCAATCATTACGTGTAATTATCCTCACTATATTCTTTTCTGTGGTATTATGCAGGATGAAGATGTATGAAATGAAAAAATCTGGACGCTATGGCATTGGGTTCATTGACCCAAATACCATTAATGAGTACACATGGAATATTCCAAGTTGTCGAGCAAGTTTAGAGGAAAGCATGCTAGAGTTCTTCAAGCGCCTCAATACCAATGAAGATATACAACTTCCTGTGAGTCACACTGTCTTATACTACAAATTCTGTTTTTGCTTACTAGCTAGCTAGATGTTAATAATTAAGTGTATAGGGTTTAGGGTAGTTGATTAGTGTTATGCACATGCCCGCTTAATTAAGACATGCAAACGTGTGCGCATGCAGTTTCCACTGGATCTTGTTAGACATTAAAGTTGAAGAAGGAAAAGTTGAAGTACTGGACTCACTACTTAAAAAAGAAAGTGACTACACCATCTTGTTTGGGATAGTCAACAGGTAATTTCAATCATTATTAACTATATCTCGGCCTATTTAGTTCGTCATTTCCTGATATGAAATATTTAATAACCCCTTTATTAATTTTCTTTGCCGACGGGCAGGGCTTGGGCAAAGTTCATCAAGGTGACTCCAGGCAAATGGGCAAAAAAGCTGTTTTGGTATCGACCCAAGGTAAGTAATTAAGTAGTACTAGCTAGCTAGCTAGCTACCATCTCTTTAATTCTTGTTTCAATACCATTAATTAATTATCATGCTTGATTATCTGATTCAATTCCATTCTCGTAAAGGCCCTGAAGCAGGCGTCGGGGACTGATCTGTGTGCATACTACGTTTGTGAGAACATTCGCATGATGGCGTCCGAAAGGAGCAGATCTCAAAGACAGGACTGGGTACGTTTGTCAGAACACTATTCATAAATTTTTACACCATTATCGATATCTAGTCACACAACTAATACACATGCATATTGATCTCCTTAACAGTTCAGAGAGGTGCCGGAGCAGCTCCTACCAACGGAGCGCATACTAGCACTTCAAGAGGACATAGCGGGATTTTTGCTCGACCAGGTCATAGATCCCAAAGGAGAATAGTATTACCCGCTACCGCCCCCATGAACCACTTGTCATCGTGCTCCGAAGGCACCAAGGAAACATGTAGGAGAAATTGTATATATATACATGTGTATGTGTGAATAATTAATGGTGGTGGTTGTGAGACATTCGATGATATATATTTATATATATATGCGGTTCTACGAGAAAAATCTATTTATATATATGCATAACGTGTACAATATGTAGTATCGTAAAATACCAGCAAACAAAAAATAATTAAATGGAAAACACAAAATTAATGGAAAAATAAAAAATAAAACCCAAACCCCCCCCAAACATTTAGTGCCGGTTGGTGTTACCAACCGGTACTAATGGTCTACCAGCACCCGGGCCTGGCTCGTGCCACGTGGTGGCACTTTAGCGCCGGTTCGTGCCGAACGGTAGTAAAGGGGGGGGGGCTTTAGTCTCCATTCTTTAGTGCCGGTTGTAGAACCGGCACTAAAGGCCCTTACGAACCGGCGCTAAAGCCCGGTTCTGCACTAGTGAACACGCACATGACAAAGATCTTTTTCTATTTTATTTATTAATTTTGATAGGCAACTGTCGGTACCACAAAGATCTTTTTGTGTTATTCTTCTTTGCTGGCAGTCACAACGCGGACATATGACAAAGATGTTTTTTTCTTTATAAAATTTTCTTTCTTTCTCATTTGTGTTTCTTTCTTTCCCTAGATTTAACACTAAACATAACCCAAGACATAAACCGTAGATCTAACCCAAGACCTAAACCCTATAGCCAAACACTATACTTAATTTATATATCTATGCCTTAGACATAAATCCTAGAGCCAAACCCTGTACATAAAGCCTACACCTAAGCCCTTGACTAACGCAAAACCTAAACTCTGGAGCCAAACCTTATCCTTAATCAATAGACCTTCCCAAGACCTATACCCTAGATCTAACCCAAGACTTAAAACCTAGACACGAACCAAAGGTCTAAACCCTAGACCTAACCCAAGACCGAAAGCCTATACTTAAACCCTAGATCTAAGCACTAGTGTCGGTGTCAAAACCGATGGATCTCGGGTAGGGGGTCCCGAACTGTGCGTCTAAGGCGGATGGTAACAGGAGGCGGGGGACACAATGTTTACCCAGGTTCGGGCCCTCTCGATGGAGGTAATACCCTACTTCCTGCTTGATTGATCTTGATGATATGAGTATTACAAGAGTTGATCTACCACGAGATCGTAGAGGCTAAACCCTAGAAGCTAGCCTATGATTATGATTGTTGATGTAGTCCTATGGACTAAACCCTCCAGTTTATATAGACACCGGAGAGGGCTAGGGTTACACAGAGTCGGTTACAAGGGAGGAGATCTACATATTCGAATTGCCAAGCTTGCCTTCCACGCAAAGGAGAGTCCCACCCGGACACGGGACGAAGTCTTCAATCTTGTATCTTCATAGTCCAACAGTCCGGCCAAAGGATATAGTCCGGCTGTCCGAGGACCCCCTAATCCCGGACTCCCTCAGTAGCCCTTGAACCAGGCTTCAATGACGATGAGTCCGGCGCGCAGATTGTCTTCGGCATTGCAAGGCGGGTTCTTCCTCCGTATACTCCATAGAGGATTTCGAACACAAGGATCGTGTCTGGCTCTGCAAAATAAATTCCACATACCACCGTAGAGAGCATAATATCCCACAAATCCAGTCTGCTGACACATTTCGTAGCGTGACATCACGCCATGGCCCGGTCATTATTTGAACATTTTTCTCAACCAGCTACTGCACATATTGCGAGGCGGTTTTCTTGGCACGTCTTGTCGAAGCAGAGATCGTGTCCCCTTATCATGGGATTCTCATCAATACGGGTGTGGGTAACCTAACCGTGCCATCAATTATGGCGCTTGGGGAATAAGCAAGTTTACCAGGCAGGTGGGGAGGCGCATAGTTTCTTCCGCCCTTATAAAGGGACAAGGATTCACCTTTTTCACCCACGCCTTCCTCTTCCCCTGCCCACTCATACGCACTCGAGCTCTAGCACCCAAGTTCTCATCCTCTCCGCAAAGCCATTCCAAGCATGTCCGGAGCGGGGGGCAAGTGGATGGTTTCCTCCGTTATGGAGGAGGACATTACGAAGCTCCGGGGAGCCGGATACCTAGCCACAGACATTGCGCACCGGCTCCTAGAAGCAGGGCAGATCGTCCCTACTCCAGAACCCCATGAGAGGGTGGTATTTCTTACCCACTTCGTCCGCGGACTGGGATTTCCCCTCCACCCATTTGTCTGCGGGCTCATGTTTTACTATGGGCTGGACTTCCATGATCTGGCCCCTAACTTCATCCTCAACATCTTGGCGTTTATCGTCGTGTGCGAGGCCTTCCTTCGCATCAAGCCCCACTTCGGCCTATGGCTGAAGACCTTCAACGTGAAGCCAAAGGTGGTAGTCGGTCAGCAGGCGGAGTGTGGAGGCGCCATGGTGGGCAAAATGCCCAACGTCACCTGGCTCGAAGGCTCCTATGTGGAGACCGTGAAGGGTGGCAATCGGGGTGGTTCTACATCACCGAGCCGCGCGACACCAACTGGGTGGCGGCCCCCGAATTTCGATCCGGCATCCCCATGCGGCTCACCTCCTGGAAAGAGAAGGGCCTGTCCCGGGGTTCGTCGGTGGAGCTGACCGGACTACAGAAATGTATCAAGAACATGATAAGCAAGAAAATCAAGCTTTTCAACGTGGTCCAAGTCATGCTCTTCCGCTGGATCCTCCCGTGTCAAAGTCGGGAATTCAATTTGTGGGAGTTCGACTCGGCTGAGCACCAGACGCTGCGAGAGCTCTTCGACAGGACGCACAAAGACGTCTGGAAGGTGCTGTTCAAGGGCGCCGAGGTACCTCCTCCTCTTACCGAGGATCGCGGACTCAGCGCAAAGCGCCCTGCCAATCCGGTAAGTCTTTTATATCTCACAAAATGTTTCTTTGCCCAACATAATAGTGTGAGGGGTCTGAGCCTCCATGCCATTTTAACAGGACTGGGTAGCGACAGCGGAGCAGATCGACTGTCCAGCCCCCCTGCCCGAAGATCCAGCAGATGCTCTCCTAACGGAGATGCTGGTTCCAGCGCCTTATGAGGCGCCAGAGAAGAAGGCTAAGAAGAAGGCCACGGGGACCAGGAAAGGTCTCCGGCGCAAGGTCATATCGGACTCATCGTCTTGAAACACCGAGGCGCACTCCTCCCACGAAAACGAGGAGGAGGAAGAGGAAAGTTCTCCCCCCCAGTCGGGGGAGAAAAGAAAAGGAAGGCCGCCCCATCTGGGGAGGCCGAAGGGTCCAAGAAGGGAAGGACTCTCCTTCCGGACTGCTTCACGGCGGCCGCTTTTAGCGACGATGAGTGATTGCCCAGGGACAAGCCCCTGCCGAAGTCGTAAGTATACAGACACCATAATAGTTCTTGGTATGTTTCATTTTATCGCTTCTTATCATGCCGAACATGATCATGCAGTCCATCCAGAGCCCATATCGACGTATCCTCTTCGGAGTAGTCTTTGGGCTCGTCGGAGATGAAGAGCGATTCACTCCCGACCGCCTCCTCTCCCCGCCCTACGGACAACGCCGAGGTGTTGTCCCAAAGGGCACTGAACCAAGGGGAGACAGTTCCGGAGGCGCCCCAAGGAGACTTTCCGGACGCTGGGCGCAGGAGTGGCAAGACTCCCATGGGCAGTGGGGGCAGCAAGTCTAGCCCCCGGCCGAATACTGCACCGGAACCTCCAGTGGTTCCGGATTCTGTTAGGCGACCCCTTGCTAAGAGGGGCAAGCCGTCCGTGCCGACGACCTCTATCCATCCAGAGGCATCGGACAACTTGCTGGAAGCGCTTCGCGGCGCTTCCATTGACGAAGAGCACCGCACTATCATGAGTGCGGTGGTCAAGAAGGTTCAGTCCGCCAAAAGCGGATTGACTGAAGCCTGTGCCAGCCTCCTAACAGGCTTTGAGGTAAGTAATCAAATTATGAGAAAATGTTACAGCAAAGACAGTAGCCCCTGTTGCTCTATTTGGTGTTCGCAAAGAAAGGCCGAACAGAGGATCAAATAATAATCACAAGAGTCTAATCAAAATATGTCTATGTGAATAAGAAGGCTTCGCTGCTGGTCGCTGCCGCTCGCACGGCGGAGGTTGCCGCACTGAAGTGGGACCTTGAGCAGTCCCAGGAAGAGCTCGGCCTTACCAAGAGGCAGCTCGAAGAGAACAAAGGTAAGAAATACCCCGTCTATTTATTGATAAAGAAAGAAGATGGTTGTTAAATCATAGGATTGTCATGAATTTGCTAGGGGCCACGATCGAAGCAGTGGCCCTGAAGAAGGCGCTATCCGAGGCCGAAGACAAAGTGGCCAAGGAGCGCACCGAGTGCGAGAAACAAGAGGCCCGAGTTGGCGAGGTGCAGCAAGAGCTCCAGGACTTTGTCGAGAAGTACAAGTCCTTGGACCGTGACTCCAAGACGCAAGAGTCCGAGCTTGCAAAGGCCCTCGAGAACGCACAAAACGCCAAGGCCGAAGCCCAAAAGGCCCTCCAGGAAATTGAGGCAGTTAAGAAGATAGCAGCGGGTAAGGCATTCATTATGAAAAGCAAGCATGTGAAGGAAATTTTCCTTTTACTTACCCGAATTCGGAGCTCTCCAGGAGCGTTCGCAGATTTGCCCCGCAGCGTATCGGATGCCGCAGAGTTCTACCGGGCCGAGGAAGGGAGCTCGACGGAGAAGTTGTTCTGGGCTCAGTATACTGGGACCGAACATCCGATGCCCCTGAGCGACCAGTTGAAGCAACTGGTCGAGCTGCACAATGAGGCTGAACTGGCCATGAGGGGTCTCATAGTCCGGATGTGGCCTGGCGAGCCCCTGCCTGGCAGCTACTTCGGCCTGGTGAGGCGGCTTGTGAATGCCTGCCCCCGGTTTGAAGTCATAAAGCGGTCCGTCTGCATTGAAGGTGTGCGTAGGGCTTTCGCCCGGGCGAAAGTGCACTGGGCGAAGATGGACGCCGAAAAGCTTGTGAAGGAAGGGCCGCCAAAGGGCAAGGAGCATCGCCACCCCGAAAAGTATTATGACAGTGTCCTGATGGGCGCTCGCCTTGTGGTGGAGGAATGCGCTAAGGATGTAATATTTGAATGAATGTACTCATGTGATCCTGTAAGATGAAAACGAGTTCATGTGTGCTATATAACGCTTGTTGATTTAAAATATTACCTTCTGTGCGGCCATTTATAAAATTTGAGAGTTGGCGAGTCGTCGGCTTCTGCCCCCATGTAACTAGTACTGCGGTGTTCGGGATAAATCTGATCACTCTTTATCCCAGTTTTGGGTCCTTCAAAGGAGGTGTTCAGCACAACGAACCAGGCAATCGGACTATAAAGCTTTATCACTCTCACTTAGCCATAGAAGTCTATAATTTTAAATTTTGGCGAAGCCCCTAGTATTCGGAAGGCTGAACTTGGGGTGCTATGTACGCCTAAATCGGACAAGGCCGACTCCTCGCCCGAAGCGGAAAAAATCTTTAAGGATTTGAGACCTGTCGAACAGCGACCAGCTCTCGCCGCATCATGACAGTCAGTTTTCGGCTTTCTCTACTGAGGTGCTCGTCCGGAAGAACCGGGACACAATCGCAGTAGTTCTCCTAGTGCTACCTTAGCCGATATAGCGGAACGTAAGGTACCAAAACATGGGAGCCGGGCAAACCCAACTATTGACCCAAGACATGATTGGGAGCTGATGCATATAATGCTATAAGTTTGGAGTGCCGCACCGTCGAAAATGTTCGGACTTTTCGTGCCATGTTATGGGGTACACTAAAGCCCCTGGCGCACTGGTCGTACCAGAATGTACGAGTGCCATTTGTCGTAAATAAGCAGACAAGGAAAAAAAGAAATGCAATAATAGGCTAACGCTATACATTGTTATTTAAATAATACGTCAAAGCGTACGTATACAACTAGTGCAATAAGCAAAAAATAGGACTATTTGACATGTCCTATCCAAGGGCAAGCTGCGTATGGGTATGTAAAAACAGGTACATTGATCGTTATCAGAGACCACCTGGGAATTCCCTTGTACGTCAGAGCTTCTTGCTTCCTTGGTATTTCCTTCCCGTAATGGGTCCTTCAATCGGACTGCCGGAAAGGGCTTCCAGAGAGTAATGTCCTGAAAGAGAGAAAAATGATAAAGGTATACGGCCCCTGGGGCGGTTGAGCCGCATTGTGGGACGTGCCGTAGCCGTGCCTCCGTCTATGCCCATGGTATCTTGAGTGCGTAGTTATGTACGCGCGGCACAAATTTCGCCGCTTAACTGGGACTATGACGGAGGCCGAATTGCTACCCGAGCTCTGAACGTGCCTGGAGATCCTATTGCAGGTTACTCCGGACTCGCTTGAAGGTGTCCGGGGGCCTTTTCGCCGAATTGGCGGTTGGCCTCAGAAGGCTGCTTTGTACTTCCGCTGCGAGGGCCGGACACAATATTGTAAACGGACACAATGTATTTATTGTTGCAACGTGGCAGACTTCGGCAAGGCTGCGGAGTGCTCGCTTGCGCCTATTATTTGAGGCGAAGGTCTCGAAGACTGTCAGTACTGTATTGTTATTGTCCATGGGATGGTGCTCTGTGGTATTGTTGATGAGGAGATCCTCACCGCTCTTGGCCACCAGCCGGAGTATCCAACATGCTCTAAGGCTATGTGTTGGCGTGGTATCCGGTGTACTATGAATTTTACATGGCCCATTGAGCCATCCCTCCAATATAGTTCCACGCCCTGTAGTGGGCTTTGGTTTCTTTGTAATTGGATCGGGTGACTTACGAGAGTACACCCTTTTAGTTCGGACAGGGGGTTTAGTGAGAGCCGGAGGATCCCAGAATTTTGTTTGGGTTTTCCAGGCGCTTTCCATCGCACAGTACTTCTGTACTATGGCTGCCAAGTCAGCGAAGTGTGCTATGTCAAGGCGACTTATGGCGTTGAGGATTCCCTTGTCCGTGCAATTTTTGCAAAAGAATGAAATTGCGTCTTCCTCGCGACAGTCCTTGACCTTGCTCATTACAAGGAGGAATCTGGCCCAATAGTGATGTACTGTCTCTTGGGCCTCTTGTCTAATGTGGGAAAGATCACTTATATTTGGGTGGGTGGGTAGATTTAAGTCCAAACCCTGACCCGATCTGAGACCCAGGGGCGGGGGAGTTTCCGAGTTTGGCAGTTCGGATTCCGGGATGTTGCCCAATAGATCTGGCCCGCTGTCTGATTCTAGGTTCAAAGCTTGGGCCATGTCCTCCCGTAGACGGGTATCCGGCTCGGATAGCTCGGGAATCCGGACATAGTTCATCCTCAAGATAGAGGAAGAATCGCTGCGTTGTTCCTCCACCACCGCTATCTGATGGGTGACCGGCGGAGAGTTAATCTCCCTTTGGTCGGGTTTAAGCCCGATCCGATCATAGTCCGTAGCGACTCCCAGGGCGGAGATGCGATCCAAGAGCTCGTTCAAAGAGGAGAGCTCCATTGGATCCATCTGCTCGGCGAATCCCGAGCCGACGCGGAGGCTGTTTTTGATGACCCGAGAAGTCATCGTCGGCGCAGCGGCCGAACAGGCGGTCATGATGAAGCCGCCCAGTCGGAGAGTTTGGCTTACAGCCAGGGCTCCCCCAGAGGTAATGTTGTCCTTGACAACAAGACGAGCCATCAAGCCTTATGGTGACGGCACAGTGGAACTCTCAATGAAAGCACCAATGTCGGTGTCAAAACCGACGGATCTCGGGTAGGGGGTCCCGAACTGTGCGTCTAAGGCGGATGGTAACAGGAGGCGGGGGACACAATGTTTACCCAGGTTCGGGCCCTCTCGATGGAGGTATTACAAGAGTTGATCTTCCACGAGATCGTAGAGGCTAAACCCTAGAAGCTAGCCTATGATTATGATTGTTGATGTAGTCCTACGGACTAAACCCATCGGTTTATATAGACACCGAAGGGGGCTAGGGTTACACAGAGTCGGTTACAAGGGAGGAGATCTACATATCCGAATTGCCAAGCTTGCCTTCCACGCAAAGGAGAGTCCCACCCGAACACGGGACGAAGTCTTCAATCTTGTATCTTCATAGTCCAACAGTTCGGCCAAAGGATATAGTCCGGCTGTCCGAGGACCCCCTAATCCAGGACTCCCTCAACTAGGCATAAACCCTAGGGCCAACCCTATACCAAAATCCTAGAACAAAACCATATACATAAACCCTAGACCTAAATCATGCAAGGAAGTGTCGAAACCACTCCTCCTTTTGCATGGGGTAATAACATTGGGGTATAAAAGAGTGTTTTGATGAGTAAAAAGGCAATATCCAACTTTGAGGTGTCACCGATTTCTCAAATCGGACCATCCCGCATGAAGGTTCAAGACTTCAGTGCGAAGCTCCCACCTTCTAAGGCCGCTAGCCCAAGTCCTGCCAAGAGTGGGTCTATCTCTTGGTTGGTCATAATAAAACACGGGGTGATCCATTCGAAATAAAATCAAAGGCTAAAAGATGCGGGGTCTGCCAATGAGGGGGCACACGAACTGGTGTGAGGAAGTGTTGGAGCCACTATTCCTTTTGCATGAGATCATTAAATAGGTAAGAAAGGGTGGTGTGATCAGTAAAAAGTCAATACACAACTTTGAGGTGGCACGTCCTTTAGAAATCGGGCTTAGGCCTGCACGAAGGTCCACGTTTCCAGTGTGACCCCCTCCCCCTTCTCGGGGCCTCTGACCGAACTCCTGCAAAGAGTGGGCCTTTCTTTTGGTTGATCATTACCCTATGGAATACAACAACACAAACAAAGACTAAAAGTCACATGGGATGGCCCCTTCCAAATAAAATCGAGGGCCAAACGACGCAGGGCCTACTAGAGAGAGGGGCACACGAAATCATGTGATGAAGTGTCAGAACCACTCATGCTTTGGCATGGGGTCATATATGGGTATAAAAGAGTGGTGTGATGAATAAAATGAAAAATACAAACCGAAGTCGAGGGGAGCTGAGTAATATGATACAAACTCCGGCAAATCATCGGAGGAGTCTAAACGCTAGGCTCCCCGTTAGGGGAGCACTACTAGGAAAAGGGCTACTAGTGGCGCACCTATTTTGCCTACTAATGGCGCACTACAGGTGCGCCACTAGCACCACGCCATTAGATTTTATTACTAATGGCGCACCACCGGTGCGCCATTAGTATACCAGATACTAACGGCGCACCATGTGGTGCGCCATTAGTATACCATTCGGTGCTCCACTGGTATTCCCTCCAGGTGCGCCACTAATAACCTTATAGGTGCGCCACTAGTAATAAAGGAAGGTGCACCACTAATAAGGGCTTAAATGCGCCACTAGTAATGTATTTGGAAAACAAAAAAAATCTAAATTTACAGAAAACAACCTATAAGGAAAAATAATTTAAAAACAAAAAATGAAATAGAATCATAATTTTTATTATAGTAAGAATATTACAATGTCTTTACAAGTTTCCAATAAAAGGAAAATTGCAAGGAAATAAAAGAAAATCCTAAAACTAATCTTCTAGTAATCTTTTCTTCTTTTTCTTCACTTTATCCCTGCAAAATGTAACAAAATAAATAGAATGACAAACAAACTATTTATAACATGTCAATACTGTCATTTTTTATGCAGAACTAGATATGAGCATATATTTCCAGAATTACATGGTGTGAATATTGTATGAGTAAGATTATAATGGAAATGAATTTTGATAGGAGCCCACTTTCGACAAGTATTTATCTGACAGAGCTAAATAATCAGGGCATTTACCTTTTGATAATATTATTATACTATACTACCAGTATACTACTCCACTTGGCTTCATTTGAATGTACAGTCAAATTAAAAAAATGTGTTCATGGGGCAGCAGCACTAAGATTCGACCGTTTTCTGTCGGCCAACATATATATGGATAAATCAGAGATTAGACATGCATATAAAAGAAGGAAAATCAAGAAATATTAATCAATTGGGGTAGTCATGGTGTACTCAGTTTTATTACGGTGGCCAACTTTCACTATGTGTATATGTTTGAACAAAAAAACTGTGGAAATAATGATAACGAATGGAAGAGTAGCACAAACATGTTCATCCAGTTCCACAACCAACCAAGTAAAGACAGTACCAACAAATGATCAAGAGAAAAGCAACCTTCAAGGCAGATAGGGCAAACATCCTCCTCCTCGATCTTATCTTCAGGGGCACCTTTTTCCATGATTCGTATTCATCCACCTTCAGAGATTCCTGCTGATCATCTGTTTTTCTTTTGATATCTGACTTCTCCAGATCTGTACATGAAAAATTATAAGCTTGCATCACTACCATCACTAGGCTAATTCTAATAAGCCTAAAATAAATAAATTCTAATCAGCCTCAAAGCCCATAAGAGCTTTACCTAGGTTTTCTGTAACTGGCAAACTAACATCATAAGGCAATGGTGCAGGGGGTGCCCGATAAGTGTCAGGAGTGGATGTGTCCAGATTTGTGTCAACGGCGACTATAGCAGAAGCTGGAGATGATCCATCAAAGGCAGAAGACAAAGGTTCATGCTCCTCCTAATGACAGCAAGCAGCATATCACATAGACAACATGACATGTGACATTAAGCAGTAGCATACTAACTAAAAAGTAGCATGCCTCATGACAGTAGTATTGAGCACAATTAGTATAGCCTTAGACTAGTAATTTATGCCTTTGATCCTAACAGTTTTACAAAACTGATAACAATAGCACAATTAACAGTACAAGAAAACCAGCAACTATATCCATAGTGCCAACAACAGTAGAAACAACCTAGAACCACTTGAACTAGATACAGTAGGATGTCAATAAGGCATTATCCAAGTTCTTACACAAACCAGAACACCAAATCAGATACATAAGCAAGGGCATGACCACATGAGCAACTAAAGGGATAGCAACAATTACTGGCAACATTAGAATAACCTTTAGTTGGCCCTAAAACAATCAGCAGTAGCAATGCATCAACAGAGCGGCAACAATGGCCAAGACAGTAGAAGTAGTAGTAGGCCAGAGAGGAGAAGTGGAACTCATTGGGCTAGGGTTGTAGCCGATGCCGAGCACGTCACCATACCAGCACGGCGAGGCAGCAGCCACAGCACCGCACGGCGCCAACCAACGCCGGGGTTGCGCAGCACGCCTCCCGACCGGCGGAGGGGCACCGTGCACAGCAGGAGCATGACCCAGGCAACACCAGCACCACCAGGAGGTGTGGGAGGTGGCGTACCCGACTGGAGCAACGAGAAGGAGACTGCCGGCGATGAGGGGCTCATCACCACCGAAACCCTAGCGGAGGGGATCGATGGGAACGACCTCAGGAGGCGAGGATAACCAAATTGAGCCGGTGGGGAAGGTAGATCAGCTCGAGGGGGAGCTGCCGGTGCCTAATCCGCCGCCCGCTGGGAGTGGTGCGCCATTAGTAGTTTTGAAAAAATTAAAAGAAAATTTTTTACTAATGGCGCACCGTGGGAGTGGTGCGCCATTACTAGTTGAACTAGTAATGGCGCACCATCCCACGGTGCGCCATTAGTAGTTTTGAAAAAATTAAAAGAAATTTTTTTTACTAATGGCGCACCGTGGATGTGGTGCGCCATTAGTATTTGCACACTAATGGCGCACCAACACATGGTGCGCCATTAGTATTTAGTAATGGCGCACCACATTTACAGTGCGTCATTAGTGTCCATATTGGCTATAGCTGTTTTTGTAGTAGTGTACATCTACGAGGCGGTTTGTGTGCTTTTTTTAACATATATGAGTGAGTTCTTTTGACAACTTAAAAAAAGTCACATCTTCCCCATTTTTTCCCATAAGCCGCATCTCTTATTCATTGGGACTTGTAAACTAGTTATAAGATAACTAATTTAGAAGTCTCAACGAATTTGGGGAACACCTTATTTTTTAAATTGGGGAGCGGCTGCTTTTTTTTAGCCGCCCAGAAGAAGTGGCCCATAATGTAGGGTTATGATAGAGTAGGTCGTTTTTTTCGAAAAAATCAAAATCACATTTTATGTTATAATTTTTTTTGGAAAAAAACATACACGTTTATATTGATGTGTTTCACATGTGTGTAAAGTCTGGCGATGAGCAGTTTTTATAGTGAACAGTGCATGTACCATTCATCATTTCAAATTTGTGTAGCTCTCACCATAAAGTATGTCATTTTCAAATTTTACACACATGTACTATACATCCGTCTGTACGAGTGTGGTTTTTTAGATTTATTTGAAACTTTAAAATGTGGTTTTCAAAATAAAGGGCTCTATGGAGCTGTCATGCATTTAGTAATAAGCTGACTAGAGGGGTAAGTTTTTTTTGAGCGAACTAGAGGGTGCGTTTTTTTATACTAGAACGGAAGAAGAAGAAGAAAAGAAAAGGAAACCACTCCTCCTTTTGCATGGGGTAATAACATGGGGGTATAAGAAAGTGTTTTGATGAGTAAAAAGGCAACATCCAACTTTGAGGTGTCACCGATTTCTCAAATCGGACCATCCCGCATGAAGGTTCAAGACTTCAGTGCACTAGTAGAAAAGGGGGCTTTTGTCCCGGTTGGTAAGGGCCTTTAGTCCCGATTTTTGAACCGGGACTAAAGGGTCGTTACTAATGCCTCCCCCCTTTAGTCCCGGTTCTTACACGAACCGGGACTAAAGGTCGTCCACGTGGACGCAGGCTGGAGCTCCACCTTTAGTCCCGGTTGGTGAGGAAATTTTATGATTTTCTTTTTTTGAAAAAAAAATTTGCGAATTTTTTTTAATTTTTTTTTGATTTTCAAATTTCTGAATTATTTTAACCTCTAATCTCTAATCACCACCCCTCATCACTGCTCAATTTATCCTCTAATCTCTAATCACCCCTCATCATTCCAAATCATCTAACTTCCTAGACGGTCACCCATCCTCTCACTACTCCAGCCTGAGCATGCTTAACTTCCGGGTTCTATTCTCCCTCGTTTCCAAGTCTGCACTTGTTGTTTTCCTGACAATAGTAAGATGTCAATTCTATTAACTCTCAGGAATTTAGCTTGAGCATGAAGTGACACATTTCACTGTTTGAGTTTGAAACTATTGTTTTAAAAAACAATAATTATTTAGTAACACTAATATTTCTGGAATAATTAGTTTGACCATTGTTTGACCACTGTTTGACCACAGTTTGACCACAGTTTGACCAGATTTGACCAAAATTCAAAAAAACTGAAATAATTATTTAGTAACACTAATATTGTAGAATAATTAGTTTGACCATTGTTTGACCATAGTTTGACCACAATTTGAATTTTTTTGACTCTCCAGATCTTAAAAGCCCCGTATCTTTTTTCTGTTAGGTTTTTGAGGATTTTGAAAATGTTTAACGGGGTTCCCCGGTTAAATTCGGATGTAACTTTTCGAGTAGATGATTTTTCATATAAAAAACTTTTTCATCCGAGTTCGTATGCAAAAGTTATGCCCATTTTAAGAAATTGCAGAGAGATTTTCCAAATAAAGTCAAAATTCATATTTGTTAATTTTCCCAACAACTAGACCACATATCACATGGGAAACTTTTTTTATTTTATTTTTTTGACATTTCCATCATTTTCTTTTGTTTTTTCTAAAACTGAAAAGGCGGTCCAAGGGGGGGGGTAGAGTTTGATGGGCCCTTTAGTACCGGTACGTGCCATGAACCGGTACTAATGCCTCAAAGCCCATTTAGTACCGGTTGGTGGCACAAACCGGGACTAAAGGACTAACCTTTAGTCCCGGTTCGTGGCACCAACCGGGACTAAAGGGCCCAGGTGAACCGGGACTAATGCCTTAGTCGCACGAACCGGGACCAATGCTCACACTAGTCCCGGTTCGTGACTGATCCGGGACTAATGTGAATATTGCCCTGTGACGAAAGCCCTGTTTTGTACTAGTGGTGAGAAGCTCCAACCTTCGAAGGCCGCCAGCCCAAGTCTTGCCAAGAGTGGGCCTATCTCTAGGTTGGTCATAACAGCGTGATCCCTTCGAAATAAAATGAAAGGCTAGACGATGTGGGGTTTGCCGGAGAGGGGGCACAAGAACTGGTGTGAGGAAGTGTTGGAACCACTATTCCTTTTGCATGGGGTCATTAAATGGGTAACATAGGGTGGTGTGATAAGTAAAAAGTCAATATCCAATTTTGCGGTGGCACATCCTTTAGAAATCGGGCTTATGTCTGCACGAAGGTCCAGGTTTCCAGTGCGACCCTCCCCTTTTCGGGGCCTCTGACCGAACTCTTGCAAAGAATGGGCCTTTCTTTTGGTTGGTCATTACCCTATGGAATACAACAACACAAACAAATACTAAAAGTCACATGGGGTGGCCCCTTCCGGAGAAAATTGAGGGCCAAACGACATGGGGCCTACCAGAGAGAGGGGCACACAAAATCATGTGAGGAAGTGTGAGAACCACTCCTTTGGCATGGGGTCATACATGGGTATAAAAGGGCGGTGTGACCAATAAAAAGAAAATATAAACCGAAGTCGAGGGGGATAGATCCTGGAGTAATCTGATCCAAACTCTGGTAAATCGCCAGAGGAGTCTAAACGCTGGGCGCCCTGCTAAGGGAGTCTACGAGGAGGTTTGTGTGCTTTCTAAACATATATGAGCTAGTTCATTTGGTATCTTAAAAATTAAGCCGCCCCTCCCCGGGTTTTCCTATAAACCGCATCTCTTATTCATTGTGGCTTCTAAGTTAGTTATGGAATAATTAATTTATAAGTTTCAACGAATTTGAGGAGTGGCTTATTTTTTAAGTGGTGAGAGGCAGCTTATTTTTTTAGCCGCCCAAAAGAACTGGCCCATAATATAGGGTTATCATAGAATAGGGTATCTTGGTGGATGAGCTCCATGGAGCTCTTTTTTGAAAAAAAGTATTAAAATCATATTTTTATGTTTCAAAAAATTCTGGAAAAATCATACACGTTCATATTGATGTGTTTTGCATGTGTGTAAAGTCTGGTGATGAAATATTTTATCGTGGAGCTACAAAAAAAGTAAAATGTCATGCATTTTTTGTACTCCCTTCATTTTTTTAATATAAGATGTATTTATTTATGATAACATTTCACATTGTAAGGTGCATTTCTTCCGGTTCTTCATAATTCGTTTCTTAGCCCTCTAGAAAAAAAAGAATATCTCTCTCTTGATATCATGTATCTATCCTTACAGGAAAAGAAGGAAAGTACCTCTATCTTGATTGCATGTATCTCTTCCTTTACATGACTAATTGATTTACTCGCCGGTAACCAAGAAATTAACCAAGGGTAATTTTTTTTAAATTCTATAAAATTCCATGCCTTGGTCACCGTGTAAAAAAATACACCTTACATAAAGAAACATAGAGAGTAGTGAGCCGTGTGTGTACTGTTCACCATTTCAAAATGACGACTCTCTTTTTTGTGTAGCTCCCACAATAATGTATATCATCTTCAAATTTTAGACACATGTATTATACATCCGTCTATACTTGTGTGGTTGTTTTAGATTTTTTTGAAACTTCAAATATGTAATTTTCAAAAATCTCAAAATAAAGGGTTTTATGGAGCTTATCCTCCGTTTAGCAATTTAGGTTAAAAAAGCGAGACCAACCCAAGGGCTAACATTCGTTGGCATTTTTTTATAGGAGAAACTCCGCGCGTCCGAGCTGAGGCTCGAACTTGGGTGGGCTGGCAGCTACCCAGCTGCCCAGTCAACGGGTCGACGCCCCATCCTCAACAATTTTGGCTATCATACCCTTGTGTAGTACTCCCTCCATTATTTTATGTAAGATGTATTATTTTCGGCATAGTGACAAGGTACATAATTATAGACAATTGAGGGCGAAGTTACCCTTGTCTAATTCAATGAACAACGACAAGTAAATAGTTTAGGTTAGGAACAAAGAGATACATGCAATCGGGAGAGATATAATTTCCTCTTTTTTTTCTCTATAAGGAGAGATACCTGCAATCAGGTGAGAGATACAAAAACAAAATTACGAGAAAAAAGAATAAATGTATCTTACATTGTAAATTTTATTAAAAAATAAATACACCTAATATAAAAGAACGGAGGGAGTAAGTAATAAGCTGACTAGAGGGGTAGGTTTTTTTTTGAGCGAACTAGAGGGGTGCGTTTTTTTATACTAGAACAGAAGAAGAGAAAAGGAAAAAGAAACTTGAGGGGCAAGTAACGAGGCAAAGGCGGTATCAATCGATCGGGCCCGAGCAGCCCGCGCCAGCCCGGCCCGACCCGACCCGACCCCACCCAGGCCGCGCATCCATCCATTTAAAGTTGGAAGCGAAGCCGTGCAACGGCTGCCTTGCCTCCGCTTCGCCACCGACCACCATCCACGCGGGACGCGGCGCGGCAGGCCGGGGAGCGGCGACGACGCGGCGCGGCGCGGACCGGCGGCGACCGCGGCGGCCCCCGCTTCCTCTTCCTCCTCCTCCTCGTCATCTCGGTTAGTCGCTTCCCCTCCCCCGCTTCCTCCTCCCCTTTCTGCTCCTAGCTACAGTTCCGCGGCTCCCGCGGGACGCCCTGCGGCGAGGGCTTGCCGGCGTTTCCATTCCCCCTCCCCGCACCGCGCCGCTCCGCTCCGCTCTTCCCGGCGAGTGCGCGCGCGCCGTTGCGAGGCGGAGGCGCTCCTCCATGCCGCTCCGCCGCTGCGCGCGCGACCGTAGGCCCTCTCCGCCTCTCCGCCTCTCGCCGCGCCGACAAACCAGAACCATCTCCACCCCTCGCGACGCGCTCCTCCGTAGCGCTCGCACCGCTGCGCGTCCGTAGGCGCGACGCGAGCAAGCACCACGCGTCTCTCCCCGACCCCGCCTGCAGAGCATCCCCACCCTCTCCACCTCGTCGGCACGCGGCGAGCGCGCGTCATCGGTGGCGTTCGTGCTCCTAGGATCCTCTAGCGTCGGATTGGGTGGAAGAAATCGTGTGTGTCAATGACCACGATTATCGTCGATGACCACGATTTGGTCGTTTCGTTGCTGGCTACTGGTCATGTTCCTGAATCCTGAGCAAAATCGATCAGACTGCGTGCACTCAGGCTGTTCGACCGATTGCCTGTCTCTTCTCTAGTAGGCTGTAGATTTAACTCTGAACTCTGACGCTGTAGATTTACCGAGTGGCATGCAATTTTACTTGACTTGTTCTTGGTGCGTTGCTTAGCCCAATTTGTGTGCACATTGCTGTAAGATGAGCTGTCCTGTTTGATGTTCCTTTACGATGACAGGTTCTGTCTGTCTTGCATTCGGATGCATTTGTATTTCAATCTTCTGCTGATGTTGAGAATCATTTGCTAGTTTACTTGCGTTCTAAGTTACTGGTATCATTCATGAATGCTTGCTAATGGTGCCACCTACTGTATTGTTTGTTAGGTATTCTGAGCAAAAACTCCTTCTGATTTTGTTAGTTTCTGAGCAAAATTGGTTGCTGAACCCATTATATATCTGTCAACCTTGGCTGAGTGTTAAATACTGGGTGTTTTCTAGGATACAGATGTTTTCACAAAGTTAATTAGCTCTGATTCTCCAGGCAAGCATTCATCTTCTTTTGATTGACATTCGTCTTGCATTGCGTCGAATGCAGCATACAACCTACGGTGTAAAATGCTGGCCTATTTCATATGCCAACCGTGTAGGTGGATGCATGTATTTTCTGCCTAGACAAGATTGCGTGCGTGTGTTCTCCGGAATTAGTTCTAGTTCATTGTTGAGTATAGTCTGTAAATTCTATGGGCATGGTGCATTTGGATGCATAATTAATGAACTATTTCATTTTGTTAAAATTTCTTGGTTCCTGCTCTAAACCATATGTATTTATTGCACCTGCTGATGTTGAGATCCTTCTGCTATAATATATAGTCTACTTGGGTTCTTAGTTATTTGTGTAATTCATTAATGATTGTTAATGGTGCCGCCAACTCTTTTGTTTGTTACCGTATTCTCAGCAAAAAAATCCTACCAACTGTTTTGTTTCTTAGCGCATTCTCAGAAAAAAATCCTTCTGATTTTCTTAGTTTCTGAGCAAAATTGGTTGCTGAACCCATTATATTTATCTCTCCCCTTGCTGAGTGTCAATATTCAGTTGCTTCCACAAAGTTAATGAGTCATGTACTAGTTGGTTCATCTGCTATAATGTATAGTTTACTTGAGTTCTTAGTTGCTGGCGTGGTTCGTGAATGCTTGCTGGCTGTAGATTTAACTCTGAACTCTGACGCTTGGAAACTTTGTTCTGTAATGCGGATTGAAAAATCTTTGATATCTGCGGCTGCGCATAATGCTTTGGATTGCAGTAAGTTTGAGCATGTGTAGATCTCTGATATCTAGTTGGATGCATGAGTTTTTCCTATTCAATTGTACGTACTAGTATAGATTTTTGAGCACAATCCCACTGTTGGTTTATCTGAACTGAATGCCTTCTTCAGAAATTGTCTAGCTCAACATAAATTTTCTGAGCAAGTTTGATCGTGCATCGCACACCATGCATCCTGTCTCATACTGTGCATCTCATATTCTCATTGCAGCTAGCTCCTCATCATTGGCCGTGATGTCGCAACAGACGTGCTCGTGTGCCGACCTCAATTGCTTCCATGGGTACGTGCAAAACCGCAAACAATTCAAATGACATGAACCTGATCTATCTAGTTTCTTTTTTTAAACTGATCCATCCAACGAGCTTGCGAATTGTTTTGTTATGTACAGCGGTTGTGCTTGTTTCACAAATGAAGGGGTCTGCTCTAAGGACTGCAAGTGCCGTGCTAAGTGCAAGAACATCTTGGATAATGAAGAGACGGTCACAGAGAAATTCGCTGAACACACCAAGAACAAAGCTCCTGCCGCTCAAACGCTTCCCTCGGGCTCTGTTGTGGCGGTCCTCGTGCCGGATACCAGGGCTAAGCCATTCCCAGCACGAAAACCAGGGTCTATGCTACGGTGCAGCTGTCCCACCTCCCAGTGCGAAAACGGGTATGCAGAGTTGAATTATGTCAACCAGATGCATCCATCAACTAGCTAGTTAACTGATACATTATTTGTCTGGTGCTGCAATTTTACTGTTGCTTGTTGATATGCTGTGTGCAGGAACTGCAGATGTAACAGGGCTGGCTTGCCTTGTTGTGACCTCTGCAAGTGCAACGACTGCAGAAATCGGGGGAAGCTCCAGGATCTATTCCCGGGCAGCGGGATCAAGGAAGAGGTTCCTGCTTCAGGTCCGACCGTGACGACTCGTGGGAAGGCACAGGTTTCTTCTTCTTCTTCTTCTTCTTCTTCTTCTTCTTCTTTAGAGGAGAGCACACTACATTCATGAATGCCGTTCTGCTCTGACCTCTGCCAAGTGCCTAGTACCTGAAATGTGACACGCTTATTTCAGGCTGTCAAGGAGTCTGCTGTTGGGTGTAAATGCCAAACCGAATGCGCCAGTCGCTGCGGTTGCGTGAGGCGTAAAATCAAGTGCACCTCCAAATGCAAGTGCCAAGTGTGCGGCAATGACGACGGGAGCAGATTTTGTGAGCACACCCCTTTCTCTTCTCTTTATTTATGCGCCTCTTCCCTGAGTGATCAATCACACTCACTCGTGTCGTTTTCTCTATTGTTCTGCGTTTATGTACACAACAGCCAATATGTCCAAGGCTGGAGCAGGGGGTCAAGGTAGTACTCGCAGCAGCAGCAGCGCCGTCGAATCGACAGGCAAACGGCCAAAACGCGTTGTAAGTTTGCTCCTCTGCTTACTTGTGCATAGAAATCTATGTATGTCTGTTCATCAGTGATAAGCAACTAATCCTGGTGATCTGCGCCATTTGTGCAGTGATGACAGTAGGCTTGAGACATACCAGAGCATGATGCAAGTCACCTTACATACTTACCATCCTCAAGTCACCTCCTGTTCAGATATCTCCCACTGTAAAGCACAGCCAGGTTCCTGTAGATTCCTTGTAATGGTTGGTTACTCGAAGCAAGCACGGCGAAAACTCCATGATCTGCGATGTCGTTAGCCTCAGAACGTGGTGTTGATCAGACGGATAGATACTTGAGAACATACATATACATACTCATGTAGGAATATTTGCCGTCATCAGTCGGCGTCCATACATACCGCGTGCCTGGAAAGGGTTGGTTCAGCTACTTCTTATGCATACAATACATAGTTCCTGCAAATGATTTCTCTCTTATCTACTTTAGGAATGTTCCGATGGTGTTTGAAACCCAATGTAGTATGGATCTGATGTGCATAAACAAAGATGCCTGGTGGCGTTATGATCTGCATTGCGTTACATAATCTGATGATATGCTCTCACTCATGTTTGCATCACCACATTCTTAATTCTATGGCTGCATCTTGCACTCTTCTTTTATTGGTGATTCATCTGTGATGCCGGACAAATCGCATGCAAGCTGTACTCTGAAGGAGGCAAACAAATTGTTGATGTCAAATTGATCGATGCCGGGATTCTTTTCTACTATATTAGTTTACAGAGGGAGTACTAGTTTTCTGCAGTAGAGTTGGTTAGCTTGCCCCATACGCATGCACCATTTGGTTCAGTAAGCATCGGTTTTTTTGTCCACTGAGAAAATACAGTTGCATAGCCGTCAGTTATACGAAGCTCAACTGATGATGCAAGATATACTCACTCGAGCAGAAAACCGAGAATCTAACTCACTAACTAATACGCAAACAACATCCACAATTCAAGGGTTCGAGCATCAAACAAGAGATGCCTACAAGAAATGGAACACGAAACACCAAAAAAATTAATGGTACTTTCTACTCATGGAGATGGGGAACCTCCTGAAACCCTCGTTGCTCGTTATGTGAAAAATATTATGCACTACTTTTATAATCCTGAGAAAACCCCATTCAACTTGATAATGGGTGTAACGTTGGATCAACGTGAATACTTTAGGGATTATCGCTTGATTCATAAAGGGAAATTATTATGGCATCAAATTTATATGTTGCATTCGTATGCTAGGCAACTATGCTTGAGATATGATTATACTTGTTGCTCTAGGATGAACGCTCCACATCTTTCCTTTTCATGCAAATTTAATGATAATGAAACCTTGGCTTCTTATGCTAATGGTATATATGATTATTATGATGTGGAACGAATAGAAGAATTTGTTGCTTTTAAGGGTGTTTATGAAATAAAATCTTTGTTTTTAATGTATGAACCTTTTGATGATGATGTTTATAGACCTAAATTTTTTGCCATCCTTAAATATTGCTATGAAAATTATAAATATAATTCTGATATTGATGAATTTATTGAGAAAATCTCCGTTGTCCGAGAAGAGACTAATATTTTGCAGGAGTCTATGGAAGAAGGAATTGATGAAACTATGAGCTCATTGGATGAAAAAGATGATGAGGAGAGCGAAGAAGAAAAGGAGAAAGAGCGGATAAGCTACCCGTGCCCACTTTCTAATGAGAGTAACTCTTCAACTCATACATTATTTAATTTGCCTTCATGCTTACCGAAGGATGAATGCTATGATAATTGCTATGATCACGTTGATTCTTTTGAAATATCCCTTTTTGATGAACTTGATGCTTGCTATGCTTGTGGCCATGATGCCAATATGAATTATGCCTATGGAGATGAACTTGCTATAGTTCCTTATATTAAGAATGAAATTGTTGCTATTGCACCCACACATGATAGTCCTATTATCTTTTTGAATTCTCCCAACTACACTATATTGGATAAGTTTGTACTTATTAAAGATTACATTGCTGGGTTGCATTGTACCATTACACATGATGAATTTTATGAACATAATATGCATGTGCTTTCTGCTCCTGCTTGCAATTATTATGAAAGAGGAACTACATCTCTGCCTCTCTATGTTTCCAACACGATAAAATTGCAAGAAATTGCTTATGCTATGTATTGGCTTTACTTGATGTGCATGAATTGTTCTTGTATGACATGCCGATGCATAGGAAGAGAGTTAGACTTCGTAATTGCATGATATATGTTGCTTTGTGCTCACTACTAAATGCCAAATCATTGTTAATTAAAATTGGCTTTGATATACCTGTTGGGGAACGTAGTAATTTCAAAAAATTTCCTACGCACACGCAAGATCATGGTGATGCATAGCAACGAGAGGGGAGAGTGTTGTCCACGTACCCTCGTAGACCGAAAGCGGAAGCGTTAGCACAATGCGGTTGATGTAGTCGTACGTCTTCACAATCCGACCGATCCAAGTACCGAACGTACGGCACCTCCGAGTTCAGCACACGTTCAGCTCGATGACGTCCCGCAAACTCCGATCCAGCAGAGCTTCATGGGAGAGTTCCGTCAGCACGACGGCGTGATGACGGTGATGATGTTGCTACCGACGCAGGGCTTCGCCTAAGCACCGCTACGATATGATCGAGGTGGAATATGGTGGAGGGGGCACCGCACACGGTAAGAGATCAACAGATCAATTATTGTGTCTAGAGGTGCCCGGCGGCCAGGAGGAGGGCGCGCCAGGGAGGAGTCCTACTCCCACCGGGAGTAGGACTCCCTCTTTTCCTAGTTGGAGTAGGAGGGGGAAAGGAAGGGAAGGAAAGAGGGGGAAGGAAAGGGCCCCCCCCCTCCTTGTCCAATTCGGACTAGAGGGGGAGGGGGCGCGCGGCCAGCCCTAGCCGCCCCTCCTCTTCTCCACTAAGGCCCATCTTGGCCCATTAAACTCCCCAGGGGGTTCCGGTAACCCCCGGTACTCCGGTATATGTCCGAAACTCCCCGAAACCATTCCGGTGTCCGAACATAGTCGTCCAATATACCGATCTTTATGTCTCAACCATTTCGAGACTCCTCGTCATGTCCGTGATCACATCCGGGACTCCAAACTACCTTCGGTACATCAAAACACAAAAACTCATAATACAATCGTCACCGAAACTTTAAGCGTGCGGACCCTACGGGTTCGAGAACTATGTAGACATGACCAAGACACGTCTCCGGCCAATAACCAATAGCGGAACCTGGATTCTCATATTGGCTCCCACATATTCTACGAAGATCTTTATCGGTCAAACAGCATAACAACATACGTTGTTCCCTTTGTCATCGGTATGTTACTTGCCCGAGATTCGATCGTCGGTATCTCAATGCCTAGTTCAATCTCGTTACCGGCAAGTCTCTTTACTCGTTCCGTAATACATCATGCCGCAACTAACTCATTAGTTACAATGCTTGCAAGGCTTATAGTGATGTGCATTACCGAGTGGGCCCAGAGATACCTCTCCAACAATCGGAGTGACAAATCCTAATCTCGAAATACGCCAACCCAACAAGTACCTTCGGAGACACCTGTAGAGATACCTCTCCAACAATCGGAGTGACAAATCCTAATCTCGATCTATGCCAACTCTATGAACACCATCGGAGACACCTGTAGAGCACCTTTATAATCACCCAGTTACGTTGTGACATTTGGTAGCACACAAAGTGTTCCTCCGGTAAACGGGAGTTGCATAATCTCATAGTCATAGGAACATGTATAAGTCATGAAGAAAGCAATAGCAACATACTAAACGATCAAGTGCTAAGCTAACGGAATGGGTCTAGTCAATCATATCATTCTCCTAATGATGTGATCCCGTTAATCAAATGACAACTCATGTCCATGTCTAGGAAACATAACCATCTTTGATTAATGAGCTAGTCAAGTAGAGGCATACTAGTGACACTATGTTTGTCTATGTATTCACACATGTATTATGTTTCCGGTTAATACAATTCTAGCATGAATAATAAACATTTATCATGATATGAGGAAATAAATAATAACTTTATTATTGCCTCTAGGGCATATTTCCTTCAATACCTTGGGATCCGGGTGTATTCATTACTTGAGCACTTTATGCCTAGCTTAATGGCTTTAAAGAAAGCGCTGCCAGGGAGACAACCCGGAAGTTTTAAAGAGTCATTTATTTATGTTGAGTGCTTTTACAAAGTTTAAAAACAAAAAAATATAGGGGGGAACTTAAAACTTTTCGACAAAAGAGAAGCGATTGGAAGTTATGCATTGGAGAAGTGAGGGTCGACCTTGAACACTTGTGTTCATGCTCATGGAAACAATGTAGAAATTTTCATGAAGATTCTCACAAAAATAATTATCCCCTTGTACAAATCCATTGTATTATAAAAATAATGTGCCAGGATTTTCCTTTAGGATGAGTAGATTGCTTGTTGGTATGTGCGGTGCAAAAACAGAAACTTTGGCTGTAGTGGGCGATTTTACATTTTTTTACTAGAATGTCAAAAGCTTCCGAAACATTTTGCACAGTGTTGCTATACAAATTGTTTATCTTGTCCTAATTGTTCAGAATTTTTGGAGTACCAGAAGCATGGTTAGAGTTCAGATTACTACAGACTATACTGTTTAAGACAGATTCTGTTTTTGATGCATTGTTTTGCTTGTTTTGATGAAACTATTGAATCTATCGGTGGTATAAGCCATGGAGAAGTTATATTACATTAGCTACAATGCAAATACAAAATATGAATTGGTCTGCAACAGTATTTAGAGTAGTGATTTGCTTTATTATACTAACAGATCTTATCGAGCTTTCAGTTGAGTTTTGTGTGGATGAAGTGATCAAAGATTGAGGAGGTCTCGATATGAGGAGAAGGAGGAGAGGCAAGATCTCAAGCTTGGGGATACCCAAGGCACCCCAAGTAAATATTCAAGGAGACTCAAGCATCTAAGCTTGGGGATGCCCCGGAAGGCATCACATCTTTCTTCAACAAGTATCGGTATGTTTTCGTCTTTGTTTCGTTCATGTGATATGTGTGAATCTTGGAGCGTCTTTTGTGTTTATTTTTCATTTTTTATGCACCATGCTGGTATGAGATAGTTCATGGTTGATTTATAGAATACTTCATGTGCTTCACTTATATCATTTGAAGTTTGGAGTGCCTGTTTCTCTTCACATAGAAAACCGTTATCTGTAGAATGCTCTTTTGCTTCACTTATATTTATTAGATCATGATCTTTTGTAGAAAGAATTAAACTCTCATGCTTCACTTATATATGTTTAGAGAGTCAACAGGAATTGGTCATTTGCATGGTTAATCTTAAAATCCTACATAAAACTTATGGATCACTGAATATGATATGTTTGATCCCTTGCAATAGTTTTGCGATATAGAGATGGAATATGTGGGAGGTACTAGTAAACGGTTATGGTTAGTAAGAATATTGGTGTTAAGGTTTGTGATTCCCGAAGCATGCACGTATAGTCTCTCGTTATGCTATGAAGTTGGAGCATGATTTATTATTGATTGTCTTCCTTATGAGTGCCGGTAGGGGACGAGCGATGGCGTTTTCCTACCAATCTATCCCCCTAGGGGCATGCGTAGTAGTACTTTGCTTCGAGGGCTAATAAACTTTTGCAATAAGTATATGAGTTCTTTATGACTAATGTGAGTCCATGGATTATACGCACTCTTACCTTTCGGCAATTTGCTAGCCTATACGGTACCGTGCATTGCCTTTCTCACCTCGAGAGTTGGTGCAAACTTCGCCGGTGCATCCAAACCCCGTGATATAATACGTTCTATCACACATAAGCCTTATTATATCTTCCCCAAAACAGCCACCATACCTACCTATTATGGCCTTTCCATAGCCATTCGGAGATATATTGCCATGCAACTTCCACCTCTTCCGTTTGATGACTTGAGCATTCATTGTCATATTGCTTTGCATGATATGTTGGGGAACGTAGTAATTTCAAAAAATTTCCTACGCACACGCAAGATCATGGTGATGCATAGAACCGAGAGGGGAGAGTGTCGTTTACGTACCCTCATAGACCATAAGCGGAAGTGTTATAACAACGCGGTTGATGTAGTCGTACGTCTTCACGATCGACCGATCCTCAGCACCGAACGTACGACACCTCCGCGTTCAGCACACGTTCAGCTCGACGACGTCCCGCGAACTCACGATCCAGTAGAGCTTCCGGGAAGAGCTTCGTCAGCACGATGGCGTGGTGATGGTGATGATGATGCTACCAACGCAGGGCTTCGCCTAAGCACCGCTACGATATTACCGAGGTGGATTATGGTGGAGGGGGGCACTGCACACGGCTAAGAGATCAACAGATCAATTGTTGTGTCTTTGGGGTGACCCCTGCCCCCGTATATAAAGGAGCTAGGGGAGGCGGCTGGCCAAGGAGGAGGGCGCGCCAAGGGGGGAGTCCTACTCCCACCGGGAGTAGGACTCCTCCTTTCCTAGTAGGAGTCGGAGAAGGGGGAAGGGAAGGAGAGAGGAGGAAGGAAAGGGGGGCGCCACCCCCCTCCTTGTCCAATTCGGACTAGAGGGGGAGGGGGCACGCGGCTGCCCTGGCCGCCCTCCTCTTCTCCCACTAAGGCCCAATAGGCCCAATAAACTCCCCGGGGGTTCCGGTACTCCGGTATATGTCTGAAACCTCCCGAAACACTTCCGGTGTCCGAACATAGTCGTCCAATATATCGATCTTTACGTCTCGACCATTTCGAGACTCCTCGTCATGTCCGTGATCATATCCGGGACTCCGAACTACCTTCGGTACATCAAAACACAAAAAGTCATAATATCGATCGTCACAGAACTTTAAGCGTGCGGACCCTATGGGTTCGAGAACTATGTAGAGATGACCGAGACATGTCTCAGGTCAATAACCAATAGCGGAACCTGGATTCTCATATTGGTTCCTACATATTCTACGAAGATTTTTATCGGTCAAACCGCATAACATCATACGTTGTTCCCTTTGTCATCGGTATGTTACTTGCCCAAGATTCAATCGCCGGTATCTCAATACCTAGCTCAATCTCGTTACCGGCAAGTCTCTATACTCGTTCCGTAATGAGATGTGCATTCCCGCAACTAACTCATTAGTCACATTGCTTGCAAGGCTTATAGTGATGTGCATTACCGAGAGGGCCCAGAGATACCTCTCCGACAATCGGAGTGACAAATCCTAATCTCGATCTATGCCAACTCTACGAACACCATCAGAGACACCTGTAGAGCACCTTTATAATCACCCAGTTACGTTGTGACGTTTGGTAGCACACAAAGTGTTCCTCCGGTATTCGGGAGTTGCATAATCTCATAGTCATAGGAACATGTATAAGTCATGGAGAAAGAAATAGCAGTAAACTAAATGATCAAGTGCTAAGCTAACGAAATGGGTCAAGTTAATCACATCATTCTCCTAATGATGTGATCCCGTTAATAAAATGACAACTCGTGTCTATGGCTAGGAAACTTAACCATCTTTGATCAATGGGCTAGTCAAGTAGAGGCATACTAGTGACACTATGTTTGTCTATGTATTCACACATGTATTATGTTTCCGGTTAATAGAATTCTAGCATGAATAATAAACATTTATCATGATATGAGGAAATAAATAATAACTTTATTATTGCCTCTAGGGCATATTTGCTTCAATCTCCCACTTGCACTAGAGTCAATAATCTAGATTACACAGTAATGATTCTAACACCCATGGAGTCTTGGTGCTGATCATGTTTTGCTCGTGGAAGAGGCTTAGTCAACGTTCTGCAATATTCAGATCCGTATGTATCTTGCAAATCTCTATGTCTCCCACCTGGACTTGATCCCGGATGGAATTGAAGCGTCTCTTGATGTGCTTGGTCCTCTTGTGAAATCTGGATTCCTTTGCCAAGGCAATTGCACCAGTATTGTCACAAAAGATTTTCATTGGACCTGATGCACTAGGTATAACACCTAGATCGGATATGAACTCCTTCATCCAGACTCCTTCATTTGCTGCTTCCGAAGCAACTATGTACTCCGCTTCACACGTAGATCCCGCCACGACGCTTTGTTTAGAACTGCACCAACTGACAGCTCCACCGTTCAATATAAACACGTATCCGGTTTGCGATTTAGAATCGTCCGGATCAGTGTCAAAGCTTGCATCGACGTAACCATTTACGACGAGATCTTTGTCACCTCCATAAACGAGAAACATATCCTTAGTCCTCTTTAGGTACTTCAGGATGTTCTTGACCGCTGTCCAGTGATCCACTCCTGGATTACTTTGGTACCTCCCTGCTAAACTAATAGCAAGGCAAACATCAGGTCTAGTACACAGCATTGCATACATGATAGATCCTATGGCTGAAGCATAGGGAACACTTTTCATTTTCTCTCTATCTTCTGCATTGGTCGGGCATTGAGTCTGACCCAACTTCACACCTTGTAACACAGGCGAGAACCCTTTCTTTGCTTGATCCATTTTGAACATTTTCAAAACTTTGTCAAGGTATGTGCTTTGTGAAAGTCCAATTAAGCGTCTCGATCTATCTCTATAGATCTTGATGCCCAATATGTAAGCAGCTTCACCGAGGTCTTTCATTGAAAAACTCTTATTCAAATATCCTTTTATGCTATCCAAAAATTCTATATCATTTTCCAATCAGCAATATGTCATCCACATATAATATTAGAAATGCTACAGAGCTCCCACTCACTTTCTTGTAAATACAGGCTTCTTTCCAAAAGTCTGCATAAAGCCATATGCTTTGATCACACTACCAAAACGTTTATTCCAACTCCGAGATGCTTGCACCAGTCCATAAATGGATCGCTGGAGCCTGCACACTTTGTTAGCTCCCTTTGGATCGACAAAACCTTCTGGTTGCATCATATACAACTCTTCTTCCAGAAATCCATTCAGGAATGCAGTTTTTACATCCATTTGCCAAATTTCATAATCATAAAATGCGGCAATTGCTAACATGATTCGGATAGACTTAAGCATCGCTACGGGTGAGAAACTCTCATCGTAGTCAACCCCTTGAACTTGTCGAAAACCTTTTGCAACAAGTCGAGCTTTGTAGACAGTAACATTACCGTCAGCGTCAGTCTTCTTCTTGAAGATCCATTTATTCTCTATGGCTTGCCGATCATCGGGCAAGTCAACCAAAGTCCACACTTTGTTCTCATACATGGATCCCATCTCAGATTTCATGGCCTCAAGCCATTTTGCGGAATCTGGGCTCACCATCGCTTCTTCATAGTTTGTAGGTTCGCCATGGTCAAGTAACATGACTTCCAGAACAGGATTACCGTACCACTCTGGTGCGGATCTTACTCTGGTTGACCTACGAGGTTCGGTAGTAACTTGATCTGAAGATTCATGATCAACATCATTAGCTTCCTCACTAATTGGTGTAGGTGTCACAGAAACCGGTTTCTGTGATGAACTACTTTCCAATAAAGGAGCAGGTACAGTTACCTCATCAAGTTCTACTTTCCTCCCACTCACTTCTTTCGAGAGAAACTCCTTCTCTAGAAAGGATCCATTCTTAGCAACAAATGTCTTGCCTTCGGATCTGTGATAGAAGGTGTACCCAACAGTTTATTTTGGGTATCCTATGAAGACACATTTCTCCGATCTGGGTTCGAGCTTATCAGGTTGAAGGTTTTACACATAAGCATCACAGCCCCAAACTTGAAGAAACGCCAACTTTGGTTTCTTGCCAAACCATAGTTCATAAGGCGTCGTCTGAACGGATTTTGATGGTGCCCTATTTAACGTGAATGCAGCCGTCTCTAAAGCATAACCCCAAAACAATAGCGGTAAATTAGTAAGAGACATCATAGATCGCACCATATCTAGTAAAGTACGACTACGACGTTTAGACACACCATGACGTTGTGGTGTTCCGGGTGGCGTGAGTTGCGAAACTATTCTGCATTGTTTCAAATGTAGACCAAACTCGTAACTCAAATATTCTCCTCCACGATTAGATCGTAGAAACTTTATTTTCTTGTTACGATGATTTTCCACTTCACTCTGAAATTCTTTGAACTTTTCAAATGTTTCAGACTTATGTTTCATTAAGTAGATATACCCATATCTACTCAAATCATCTGTGAAGGTGAGAAAATAACGATACCCGCCGCGAGCCTCAATTTTCATCGGATCACATACATGTGTATGTATGATTTCCAACAAATCTGTTGCTCGCTCCATTGTTCCGGAGAACGGCGTTTTAGTCATCTTGCCCATGAGGCATGGTTCGCAAGTACCAAGTGATTCATAATCAAGTGATTCCAGAAGTCCATCAGTATGGAGTTTCTTCATGCGCTTTACACCAATGTGACCCAAACGACAGTGCCACAAACAAGTTGCACTATCATTATCAACTCTACATCTTTTCGCTTCAACATTATGAATATGTGTATCACTACTATCGAGATTCATCACAAATAGACCACTCTTCAAGGGTGCATGACCATAAAAGATATTACTCATATAAATAGAACAACCATTATTCTCAGATTTAAATGAATAACCGTCTCGCATCAAACAAGATCCAGATATAATGTTCATGCTTAACGCTGGCACCAAATAACAATTATTTAGGTCTAAAACTAATCCCAAAGGTAGATGTAGAGGTACCGTGCCGACGGTGATCACATCGACTTTGGAACCACCACGCACATCGTCACCTCGTCCTTAGCCAGTCTTCGCTTAATCCGTAGTCCCTGTTTCGAGTTGCAAATATTAGCAACAGAACCAGTATCAAATACTGAGGTGCTACTGCGAGCTCTAGTAAGGTACACATCAATAACATGTATATCACATGTACCTTTGTTCACCTTGCCATCCTTCTTATCCACCAAATACTTGGGGCAGTTCCGCTTCCAGTGACCAGTCTATTTGCAGTAGAAGCACTCAGTCTCAGGCTTAGGTCCAGACTTAGGTTTCTTCTCTTGAGCAGCAACTTGTTTGCCGTTCTTCTTGAAGTTCCCCTTCTTCTTCCCTTTACCTTCTTGAAACTGGTGGTCTTTTTGACCATCAACACTTGATGCTCCTTCTTGATTTCTATCTCCGCAGCCTTTAGCATTGCGAAGAGCTCGGGAATTGTCTTATCCATCCCTTGCATATTATAGTTCATCACGAAGCTCTTGTAGCTTAGTGGCAGTGATTGAAGAATTCTCACAATGACACTATCATCCGGAAGATTAACTCCCAGTTGAATCAAGTGATTGTTATACCCAGACATTTTGAGTATATGTTCACTGACAGAACTGTTCTCCTCCATCTTGCAGCTGTAGAACTTATTGGAGACTTCATATCTCTCAACCCGGGCATTTGCTTGAAATATTAACTTCAACTCCTGGAACATCTCATATGCTCCATGACGTTCAAAACGTCGTTGAAGCCCCGGTTCTAAGCCGTAAAGCATGGCTCACTGAACTATCGAGTAGTCATCAGCTTTGCTCTGCCAGGCGTTCTTAACGTCGCTAGTTGCATCTGCAGCAGGCCTGGCACCCAGCGGTGCTTCCAGGAAGTAATTCTTCTATGCAGCAATGAGGATAATCCTCAAGTTACGGACCCAGTCCATGTAATTGCTACCATCATCTTCCAACTTTGCTTTCTCAAGGAATGCATTAAAATTTAACGGAACAACAAGACGGGCCATCTATCTACAACAACATAGACAAGCAAAATACTATCAGCTACTAAGTTCATGATAAATTTAAGTTCAATTAATCATATTACTTAAGAACTCCCACTTAGATAGACATCCCTCTAATCATCTAAGTGATCATGTGATCCATATCAACTAAACCATAACCGATCATCACGTGAGATGGAGTAGTTTTCAATGGTGAACATCACTATGTTGATCATATCTACTATATGATTCACGCTCGACCTTTCGGTCTTAGTGTTCCTAGGCCATATCTGCATATGCTAGGCTCGTCAAGTTTAACCCAAGTATTCTGCGTGTGCAAAACTGTCTTACACCCGTTGTAGATGAACGTTGAACTTTGGCAACGGTGCATACTTAGGGAGAACACTTTTACCTTGAAATTTAGTGAGAGATCATCTTATAGTGCTACCGTCAAACAAAGCAGAATAAGATGCATAAAGGATAAACATCACATGCAATCAATATAAGTGATATGATATGGCCATCATCATCTTGTGCCTTTGATCTCCATCTCCAGAGCATCATCATGATCACCATCGTCACCAGCGCGACACTTTAATCTCCATCGTAGCATCATTGTCGTCTCGCCAACTATTGCTTCTACGACTATCGCTACCGCTTAGTGATAAAGTAAAGCAATTACAGGGCGATTGCATTGCATACAATAAAGCGACAACCATATGGCTCCTGTCAGTTGCCGATAACTCCGTTACAAAACATGATCATCTCATACAATAAAATATAGCATCATGTCTTGACCATATCACATCACAACATGCCCTGCAAAAACAAGTTAGACATCCTCTACTTTGTTGTTGCAAGTTTTACGTGGCTGCTACGGGCTGAGCAAGAACCGTTCTTACCTACGCATCAAAACCACAACGATAGTTCGTCAAGTTACTGCTGTTTTAACCTTCTCAAGGACCGGGTGTAGTCACACTCAGTTCAACTAAAGTTGGAGAAACTGACACCCACCAGCTACCTGTGTGCTAAGCACGTTGGTAGAACCAGTCCCGCGTAAGCGTACTCGTAATGTCGGTCCGGGCCGCTTCATCCAACAATACCGCCAAACCAAAGTATGACATGCTGGTAAGCAGTATGACTTGTATCGCCCACAACTCACTTGTGTTCTACTCATGCATATAACATCTACGCATAAACCTGGCTCGGATGCCACTGTTGGGGAAAGTAGTAATTTCAAAAAAATTCCTACGCACATGTAAGATCATGGTGATGCATAGCAACGAGAGGGGAGAGTGTCGTCTACGTACCCTCGTAGACCGTAAGCGGAAGCGTTATAACAACGCGGTTAATGTAGTCGTACGTCTTCACGATCGACCGATCCTCAGCACCAAACGTACGGCACCTCCGCGTTCAGCACACGTTCAGCTCGGTGACGTCCCGCGAACTCACGATCCAGTAGAGCTTCCAGGAAGAGCTTCGTCAGCACGACGGCATGGTGACGATGATGATGATGCTACCGACGCAGGGCTTCGCCTAAGCACCGCTACAATATTACCGAGGTGGATTATGGTGGAGGGGGCACCGCACACGGCTAAGAGATCAACAGATCAATTGTTGTGTCTTTGGGGTGCCCCCTGCCCCCGTATATAAAGGAGCTAGGGGGAGGCGGCCGGCCAAGGAGGAGGGCGCGCCAAGGGGAGAGTCCTACTCCCACCGGGAGTAGGACTCCTCCTTCCCTAGTAGGAGTAGGAGAAGGGGGAAGGGAAGGAGAGAGGAGGAAGGAAAGGGGGCGCCCCCTCCTTGTCCAATTAGGACTAGAGGGGGAGGGGGTGCGCTGCTGCCCTGGCCGCCCCTCCTCTTCTCCCACTAAGGCCCAATAGGCCCACTAAACTCCCTGGGGGGTTTCGGTAACCCCCCGGTACTCCGGTATATGTCCGAAACCTCCCGAAACACTTCCGGTGTCCGAACATAGTCGTCCAATATATCGATCTTTACGTGCCGACCATTTCGAGACTCCTCGTCATGTCCGTGATCATATCCGGGACTGCGAACTACCTTTGGTACATCAAAACACAAAAACTCATAATACCGATAGTCACAGAACTTTAAGCGTGCGGACCCTACGGGTTCGAGAACTATGTAGACATGACCGAGACATGTCTCCGGTCAATAACCAATAGCGGAACCTGGATGATCATATTGGTTCCTACATATTCTACGAAGATCTTTATCGATCAAACCGCATAACATCATACGTTGTTCCCTTTGTCACTGGTATGTTACTTGCCCGAGATTCGATCGTCAGTATCTCAATACCTAGCTCAATCTCGTTACCGGCAAGTCTCTTTACTCGTTATGTAATGCATCATCCCGCAACTAACTCATTAGTCACATTGCTTGCAAGGCTTATAGTGATGTGCATTACCGAGAGGGCCCAGAGATACCTCTCCGACAATCGGAGTGACAAATCCTAATCTCGATCTATGCCAACTCTACGAACACCATCGGAGACACCTGTAGAGCACCTTTATAATCACCCAGTTACGTTGTGACATTTGGTAGCACACAAAGTGTTCCTCCGGTATTCGGGAGTTACATAATCTCATAGTCATAGGAACATGTATAAGTCATGGAGAAAGCAATAGCAGTAAACTAAACGATCAAGTGCTAAGCTAATGAAATGGGTCAAGTCAATCACATCATTCTCCTAATGATGTGATCCCCTTAATCAAAATGACAACTCATGTCTATGGCTAGGAAACTTAACCATCTTTGATCAGTGGGCTAGTCAAGTAGAGGCATACTAGTGACACTATGCTTGTCTATGTATTCACACATGTATTATGTTTCCGGTTAATACAATTCTATCATGAATAATAAACATTTATCATGATATGAGGAAATAAATAATAACTTTATTATTGCCTCTAGGGCATATTTCCTTCATGATCATATAGCTGGCATAGTGTTTGTGGCTCAGCCACCGTTCATCATTTTTCATACATGTTACGCTAGATCATTGCACATCCTGGTACACTGCCATTCATGTAGAGTCTTATTTTGTTATTGGTATCGAGTTGTAATATTGAGTTGTAAGTAAATAGAAGTGTCATGATCGTCATTTTTCATTTTTAGAGCATTGCCCTAGTGAGGAAAGGATGATGGAGACTATGATTCCCCCACAAGTCGGGATGAGACTCCAGACAATGAGAGAGAAAAAATGTAAAAAAGAAAAAATAAATAAAGAGAGAAGGGGCATGCTAGTTCCACACTTGTGCTTCAAAGTAGCACCATGTTTTTCATATGGAGAGTCTCCTATGTTGTCACTTTCATATATTAGTGGGAATTTTTCAATATAGGATTAGATGCACACCCACTTAGTTTCATATTGAGCTTTCATACACTTACAGCTCTTAGTGCATTCGTTGCATGGCAATCCCTAATCATCACATTGATATCAATTGATGGGCATCTCCATAGCCCGTTGGTTAGCCGCGTCGATGTGAGACTTTCTTACTTTTTTGTCTTCTCTATATTTACCCCTATCATCATACTCTATTCCACCCATAGTGCTATATCCATGGCTTGCGCTCGTGTATTGCATGAGGGTTGAAAATGCTGAAGCGTGTTAAAAAGTATGAACCAATTGATCGGCTTGTCATCGGGGTTGTTCATGATAAATACTGTGTGTTAAGAAGACAGAGCATGACAAGACTATATGATTTTGAAGGGATAGCTTTCTTTAGCGTTTATATTTTGAAAGACATGATTGTTTGTTGGGATGCCTGAGTATTGATGTCTTTATGTCAAATTATAGACTATTTCTTTGAATCACTTATGTCTTAATATTCATGCCATGATTAGATATATGATCAAGTTTATGCTAGGTAGCATTCCACATAAAAAATTATCTTTTTTATCATTTACCTACTCGAGGACAAGCAGGAATTAAGCTTGGGGATGCTGATACGTCTCTGTCGTATCTATAATTTTTGATTGTTTCATGCCAATATTATGCAACTTTTATACACTTTTGACAACATTTTATATGATTTATTTGGACTAACATATTGATCCAGTGCCCAGTGCTAGTTCCTAGTTCTTGCATGTCGCAGAAAATCCATATCAAACGAAGTCCAAACGAAATAAAATTTTACGGAGAATTATTTTGGAATATATGTGATTTTTGGGAGGTGGAATCAACGCAAACGGGGGCTCATAGTGCCCACAACCCACCAGGGCGCGCCCCAGGCCCCAGGCGCGCCCAGGTGTCTTATGCTCATCTCGTAGGTAGGTTGGGTCTCTACTTCAGGCGCAAGAAAGCTTATATCCGAAAAAATCGTGTTAAAATCTCAACGCAATCGGAGTTACGGATCTCCCGGAATATAAGAAACGGTTTTCGGCCAGATCTGGGGAATGCGAAACAGAAGAGAATAGAGAGGGAGATCCCATCTCAGAGGGGCTCCTGCCCCTTCGCCGCCATGGAGGCCATGGGGACCTCTCCTCGCATCTAGGGGGAGGCCAAGGAAGAAGAAGAAGGAGGGGAGCTCTCTCCCCTTCTCTTCTGGTGGCGCCGGTGTGCCGCCGGGGCGAGGATCGTGACGGCGATCTACATCAACAATCTTGCTACCGTAAACACCAACTCTCTCCCCCTCTATGCAGCGGTGTAACACCTCTTCTCCCCGCTGTAATCTCTACTTAAACATGGTGCTCAACTTCATATATTATTTCCCAATGATATTTGGCTATGCTATGATGTTTGAGTAGATCCGTTTTGTCCTATGGGTTAATCGTGCTCTTTGTTGGTATGATTGTATATTGTATTTTTGGTGCTGTCCTATGGTGCACTCCATCTCGCGCAAAGAGGACTTGATACTTAATGCTATGGTCGGGTTTCACGGCCGTAATGATCTTTAGTAGTTGCGGATGCTTGCTAGGGGTCCAATCATAAGTGCATATGACACGAGTCCTGCAACTAGGAGCCAAACTCATACCTTTGAACATCGCCTCATATTCAAAGACTTGGTTTTGGAGATCGTAAATCTGGCTTTGGAGGAAGTTGATTTGCTCGTTGAGGGTGAAGACGATGTCCTTCATGGGCTTGCCATCCACCTTGAGATCACGGGAGAGGTCCGTGATCATGAGGTGATTGGCATTGAGTCCACGCTCCACCATCCCCTTGCACCGGAAGACCTCTTTTTCCATAGCTTCAAGCCTGGCCTCCACGGTTCCCGTACCCTTGGGACCTTGCACATCGCGGATCTGAAGCACCCCTCATGCATCTGGATGGCTTGAGGGTGCTGCACCACCTCCCGCAGATATGGGTTGATGACGTTCTTGAATAACTTGTCCTTGGAGGAGCTTGAGGCAACCATGGTAGATGGGATCTGACAGAAAACAGCAAGGAAAAGAAACAGAAGATTTCTCCGCGATACGCTGATCAATAGGTTTTGGGGGTATATAAAGATTTTTTTATCTTGGGAAACAAGCAAACTGTAGAAAAACAGAGTCCGGAAGGTACCCCAGGTGGGCACAACCTACCTGGGCACTGGCGCGCCTTGGTGTCTTGTGCCCACCAGGGTACGCTTCCTGGAAATTTCTTATTTTCCTATTTTTCTAAATATTCCAAAACTGACAAAGATTATTTTTGCGGATTTTTTGGAGTCCATTTACTTACCGTATCACGTACCTCCTTATTTTCACGATTCTAGAGTGTTCCGGAAGGACTCGTTTATGTGTTCTTCCGGTGTCAAGGTTTGGATAATATTACTTTCAACATTAATGGGCGTACCTGAGATATAATGTTTTATTCATTGTCCGTTAACAACCTTCGGGTTAGTGCCTCTGGCATTATTTATTTTGATAGCTCCAGAACGATAAACCTCCTCGATAACATAGGGTCCTTCCCATTTTGAGAGGAGTTTTCCTGCAAAGAATCTGAAACGAGAGTTGTACAAAAGAACATATTCTCCAACTTTAAACTCACGCTTTTGGATTCTTTTATCATGCCATCTTTTAACTTTCTCTTTAAACAACTTAGCATTTTCATAAGCTTGGATTCTCCATTCATCTAAGGAGCTAATATCAAATAACCTCTTTTCACCGGCAAGTTTGAAATCATAGTTGAGTTCTTTGATTGCCCAATATGTTTTATGTTCTAACTCAAGAGGCAAATGACAAGCTTTTCCATAAACCATTTTATAAGGAGACATACCCATAGGATTTTTGTATGTTGTTCTATAAGCCCAAAGTGCATCATCTAATTTCTTAGACCAATTCTTCCGAGACCTATTGACAGTCTTTTGCAAAATTAATTTTATTTCTCTATTGCTAAGTTCAACTTGACCACTAGACTGAGGATGATAAGGTGATGCAATTCTATGGTTAACATCATACTCGGCAAGCATTTCACGGAAAGCACCATGAATAAAATGTGAACCACCATCAGGCATTAAATATCTAGTGACTCCAAACCTTGGGAAAATAACTTTCTTAAGCATTTTAATAGAGGTGTTGTGATCAGCACTACTGGTTGGAATATCTTCTACCCACTTAGTAACATAATCAACAGCAACCAGAATATGTGTATACCCATTAGAGGAAGGAAAAGGTCCCATGTAATCAAATCCCCAAACATCAAATGGTTCAACAGCACGTGAATAATTCATAGGCATTTCTTGACGCTTACCGATATTACCTATTCTTTGGCATTCATCACAAGATGAGACGAACTTACGGGCATCCTTGATGAGAGTAGGCCAATAAAATCCAGATTGCAATACCTTGTGAGTAGTTCTATCTCCAGCATGATGCCCTCCATAAGCTTCGAAGTGACATTTCCGTAGGATTTGTCCCTGTTCATGCTCAGGTACACAACGTCTAATAATACCATCTACTCCTTCTTTATAAAGTTGAGGGTCATCCCAAAAGTAGTGTCTTAAATCATAGAAGAATTTTGTTTTTGTTGGTATGTAAAGCTAGGTGGTAAATATTTACCAACAATGTAATTAGCATAGTCAGCATACCAAGCAGTATTATGAGCAACATTTATTGCAGCTCACTGCTCATCAGGAAAACTATCATCAATAGGTAGTGGGTCATCAAGCACATTTTCAAGCCTAGACAAGTTATCAGCTACAGGGTTCTCAGCTCCTTTCCTATCAATAATATGTAAATCAAATTCTTGTAGCAAGAGTACCCATCAAATAAGTCTAGGTTTAGCATCTTTCTTTTCCATAAGATATTTAATAGCAGAATGATCGGTGTGAACAATTACTTTTGAATCAATAATATAAGATCTAAATTTATCACAAGCAAACACCACTGCTAAGAATTATTTTTCAGTAGTAGCATAATTTCGTTGAGCACTGTCTAGGGTTTTACTAGCATAATGAATAACATTCAGTTTCTTATCAACTCTCTGTCCTAGAACAGCACCAACAGCATAATCACTAGCATCACACATAATTTCAAAAGGCAAGTTCCAATAAGGTGGTTGAACAATAGGTGCAGAAATTAAGGCTTTGTTGAGTGTTTCAAAGGCTTGTAAACAATCATCATCAAAAACAAAAGGAACATCCTTTTGCAGAAGATTCGTAAGAGGCCTAGAAATTTTAGAAAAGTCTTTGATAAATCTCCTATAGAAACCAGCATGACCTAGGAAACTACGAATACCTTTGATATCTTTAGGACATGGCATTTTCTCAATTGCGTCAACCTTAGCTTTGTCCACTTCAATACCTTTTTTAGAAATTTTATGGCCCAAGACAATACCTTCATTAACCATAAAGTGGCACTTCTCCCAATTCAAGACAAGATTTGTTTGTTCACATCTATGCAAAACTCGATCAAGATTGCTTAAACAATCATCAAAAGTCTTCCCATAAATAGAGAAATCATCCATGAAAACCTCAACATTCTTTTCACAAAAGTCAGAGAAAATAGCAGTCATACATCTTTGAAAGGTAGCAGGTGCATTGCATAAACCGAAAGTCATACGTCTATAAGCATAAGTTCCAAAGGGACAAGTAATAGTGGTCTTTTCTTGATCAGGTTGAGAAATAGGCATTTGTGAAAAACCAGAGTATCCATCAAGGAAGCAAAAATGTGTGTGCTTAGATAATCTTTCAAGCATTTGATCAATGAAAGGCAGAGGGTAATGATCTTTTCTAGTTGCTTTGTTTAATTTTCTAAAATCGATTACCATTCTATAGCCTGTAACAATTCTTTGTGGAATAAGTTCATTTTTATCATTAGGAAAAACAGTAATACCTCCTTTCTAAGGGACACAATGAACTGGACTTACCCATCTACTATCAGCTATAGGATAGATTATACCTGCTTCCAGAAGTTTTAATATTTCTGTTCTTACCACCTCTTTCATCTTCGGATTTAACCGACGTTGGTGATCAACAACGGGTTTAGCATCAGGCTCAATATTAATTTTGTGCTGACATAGAGTGGGACTAATGCCCTTTAAATCATCAAGAGTATATCCAATAGCAGTTCTGTGCTTCCTTAGAACTTTCAATAATCTTTCTTCTTCATGTTCTGAAAGGTTAGCACTAATAATAGCAGGATATATCTTCTTTTCATCAAGATAAGCATATTTCAAAGTGTCTGGCAATTGTTTTAATTCAAACACATGATCACCTTTAGGTGGAGGAGGACCTCCTAGAGTTTCAATAGGCAAATTGTGTTTAAGCAGAGGACGTTGTTCAAAGAAAATCTTATCTATTTCATTTCTTTCATGCATATGTAAATCATTTTCATGGTCTAGCAAATATTGTTCTAGTGGATCAATAGGAGGCACAGTAATAGAAGCAAGACCAATTAATTCATCTTTACCAGGCAATTCTTTTTCATCAAGCTTTCTACTAAACTTGGAAAAATTAAACTCATGAGACTCATCACCAAAACTAACACCGACAGTTTGTTTCTCACAGTCTATTCTAGCATTAGCGTTGTTCAAGAAAGGTCTCCGAAAGATAATGGGACAGAAGTCATCTTGTGGGGAACTAAGAACAGGAAAATCAACAAGGTATTTTATTTTCCCACACAAGACTTCAACATCTCTAACAATCCCAATTGGTGATATAGTGTCTCTATTAGCAAGTTTAATAGTAACATCTATGTCTTCTATCTCTGCAAGTGCTATGTCATTCATAATTTCATGATATAAGGAATAGCACTCACGCTAGCACCTATGTCACATAAACCATGATAACAATGATCTCCTATTTTAACCGAGACAACGGGCATGCCGATAACAGGTCTATATATGTTTATCTTTTTCATCAGGTTTGGCAGTTCTAGCATCTTCTTCACAGAAATAAATAACATGCCCATCTACATTTTCTTCCTAGAGATCCTTAACCATAGCAATACTAGGTTCTAATTTAATTTGTTCATCAGGTTTAGGTGCTCTAATGTAACTTTTGTTGACCATAGTTGAAACTTTAGCATGTTCCTTTATCCTAACAGGGAAAGGTGGTTTCTCAATATAAGTAGTAGGAACAACTGGATCAACATTGTAAAGTATAGTTTCCTCTTTAACTGATACCGGTTCTTTAATTTATTCTTTAATAGGTGGGTGATATTTAAAACACTTCTCTTTTGGGAGATCAACATGAGTAGCAAATGATTCACAAAAGGAGGCTACTATCTGAGAGTCAAGCCCATATCTAGTGCTAAACTTTTGAAAAGCATCGGTATTCATAAAAGATTTAACACAATCGTACTTAAGCTTAATACCCGACTCTTTGCCTTCATCGAGTTCCCAATATTCAGAGTTGTGTTTAATTCTTTCCAAAAGATCCCACCAGAATTCAATAGTCTTCTTCATAAAAGAACCAGCAAAGAAGTATCAAGCATGGTTTGATCATTACGAGAAAGCCGAGCATAAAAATTCTGGATAATAATTTCTCTTGAGAGCTCATGATTGGGGCATGAATATAACATTGAAATAAGCCTCCCCCAAGCTAGAGCGATACTTTCTCCTTCACGAGGCCAAAAATTATATATATAATTCCGATCACGATGAACTATATGCATAGGATATTTTTTTTGATGGAACTCCAATTTCAATCGATTCCAATTCCAAGATCCAATATCATCGTATAGCCTATACCATGCAATGATTTCCCTTCAAAGATAAAGGGAAAACCTTCTTAATAACTTCATCTCTGGGTAAACCTGCAAGCTGGAACAACCCACAAATCTGTTCTACATATATCAAGTGCATATCAGGATGTTCAATTCCATCTCCTGCATAAGGATTAGCTAGCAGTTGTTCTATCATACCCGAAGGAATTTCATATTCAATATTTTCAGTAGGTGCAGTAGGTTGAGGGGTTCTAATTTTGGTTCCGGTCGAGGTGAAGATACCCCGAACAAACCATTCAAAGGATTGTTTTCCATAGTAACAAGCGACAGTAAATTTCAGCACACTATATAAATGTTTCCTTACAAAATTCCACTTACCAAAGGCGCTTCACTCCCCGGCACTGGCGCCAGAAAATAGCCTTGATGACCCACAAGTATAGGGGATCAATTGAGCCTTTTAGATAAGTAAGAGTGTCGAACCCAACAACGAGGAGCAGAAGGAAATGACAAGTGGTTTTCAGCAAGGTAATGTCTGCAAGTGCTGAAATTGTAAGTAACATAGTAGTTTGGCAGCAAGATAATTTGTAACGAGCAAGTAACAATAATAGTAGAAAAAAGTGCAGCAAGGTAGCCCAATCCTTTTGAGGCAAAGGACAAGCCAAAACGGTCTCTTATGATAAGCAAAGCATTCTTGAGGGTACACGGGATTTTCATCTAGTCACTTTCACCTTGTTGGTTCGATTCGTGTTCGGTACTTTGATAATTTGATATGTGGGACCGGTGCTTAGGTGTTGTTCTTACTTGAATAAACCTCCTACTTATGATTAACCCTCCCGCAAGCATCCGCAACTACGAGAAAAGTATTAAGAATAAATTTTAACCATAGCATTAAACTTTTGGATCCAATCAGCCCCTTACGGAATAGCGCATAAACTGGGGTTTAAGCTTCTGTCACTCTCGCAACCCATCATCTAATTGCTATTCCACAATGCATCCCCTCAAGCCCAAATATGGTGAAGTGTCATGTAGTCGACGTTCACATGGCACCACTAAGGGAATCACAACATACATATTATCAAAATATCGAAGACATATCAAATTCACATGATTACTTTCAACATGATTTCTCCCGTGACCTCAAGAACAAAAGTAACTACTCACAAATGATAATCATGCTCAAGATCAGAGGGGTATTAAATAGCATATTGGATCTGAACATATAATCTTCCACCAAATAAACCATACAGTAATCAACTACAAGATGTAATCAACACTACTAGTCACCCACAAGCACCAATTTATAGTTCTGGTAACAAGATTGAACACAAGAGATGAACTAGGGTTTGAGATGAGATGGTGTTGATGATGATGTTGATGGAAGTATCCCTCCCCAAGATGGCAGAGATGTTGGTGATGATGAGGACGATGATTTCCCCCTCCGGGAGGGAAGTTCCTCCGGCGGAATCGCTCCGCTGGAGGGCAAAGTGCCCCTGCCCAAGTTCCGCCTCGAGACGGCGTCGGTCCATCCCAAAAGTCCTCTCCTTATTTTTTCTAGGTCAAAATGACTTATATACCAGAAG
This sequence comes from Triticum aestivum, assembly GCF_018294505.1. NCBI lineage: Eukaryota > Viridiplantae > Streptophyta > Magnoliopsida > Poales > Poaceae > Triticum > Triticum aestivum. The sequence goes on from NC_057796.1 coordinate 487,574,224, forward strand.
ATGGGCACCAGAGGTGGGCCTGGGTGAGCACAACCCACCAGGGCACGCCTGGGCTCCCTGGCGCGTCCAGGTGGGTTGTGCCCACCCGGTGGGCCCCCTCTGGTACTTATTTGCTCCAATATTTATCATATATTCCATAAAAATTCTCCATGGAGTTTCAGCCTGTTTGGAGTTGTGCAGAATAGGTAGCCTGACGTAGCTTTCCCAAGTCCAGATTTCCAGCTGCCGGAATTCTCCTCTTTGTGTGTATCTTGCAAATTATGGGAGAAAAGGCATTAGAATTACTCCAAAAAAGCATTATTATGCATAGAAAATCATAAATAATAGTAACAAAAAATGATGCAAAATGGACGTATCAGTCCCACGTAGGCTGGGCTTTGCTGTAGCCAGCTGACCCCTTAACATGGTGATACTTCTTTGTTGCAGAATTTTGTTTATTTATCTGTGACCTTTGTTGAGCCTTCTCCGATTTCTTGTAGGCCACAAATGCGGGCCAATGGTCTTTGATCTTCTCATATTGACCAGTGAATTTTGGAGTCTTGTCTTTGTCGACAAACTTTGTCTTCAAATCTTTCTTCCAGTTCTTGAATAGTTCTGCCATCTTCTTAAGAGCAAACACCTTGACCTTATTCGGATCCGCCTCTGGCGGTAGGCTGAAATTTATCATCAACGAGCTCCAAAGATCATCTTTCTGTCTATCCTGGACATAAGAAACTTCAGGCTCCTTCTTATTCCATTCTTGGATGCTGATCGAGACGTTGTCCCTAACAACAACTCCGCACTGATGTATAAATGTGTCCTTGCTCCATGTGAGAGCAATCGGTTGGCCATCTCGAGTGACTACTTTGATCGTGAACCTTTCATCCTGGCCCAACCTTTTCTTCGGGCCTCGTCTCCTTGCCAAAGTTTGGCTCAATCCAGAGGGCTAAAAGAAGAAAGAAGCGTTAATATATGTACATAAAAAACAATTAATGCATCTAGTCAGCAGAGGCTTAATTAATATACATATATATACCTCGTCGGACTTTGCAACAGTTAAGGCTCCCTCCTCCATTCGGTCACCGGAGCCCTCATGATCTCCTTCCTCCTCCATTTGGACACCCGAGCCATCATGATCTCCTTCCTCCTCCATTGGATCACCAGAGCCGTCATCCTCACCTTCCTTACCATTGGCGTCGTTGAGAAACGACAAGGTGATATCACCTCCGTCGCGGATTATATCCCCCAACAACTATTTTTTTTCTAAGTCTCTGTCCATAGTTTCTGTAAATATGCATATGAGCAATGGATTAGTGGCAAACATCATGCAAAGTTCACAAGTTCTATAACAGTCAGTTTCAGATGATCATTGAGGACTCCTCCCCCCTCATGTCTGCTGAGTCGTCCTATCTTTCGAGAGAGGATACTTTGCAGACCGCCTTTCTCATGGTCGTCGAGGATACTTCACTACTGGAATCAGGAACTTTGCCGTCAGCCGGTTCTTTGCCGTCAGCTAGCTGATGGCAAAGAGGGTCTTTGCCATTAGCTTAAAGAAAATTGATGGCAAAGAAGCAGCTAACGGCAAAGAAAGTGTTTGCCGTCAGCTAGCTGACGGCAAAGACGGCAAAAAGGCAGAGTGGGCCGCTAGCGAGAGGCAGCTAACGGCCACTTTCCTTGCCGTCCGCTAGCTGATGGCAAAGAAACTTTGCCGTCCGCTAGCAGACGGAAAAGAAAGTGGCCAAACTAACGTCCGTTAGCTAGGCTCTTTGTCGTCTACTAGCGGACGGCAAAGAGCTGTGCCCTATCTAACAAAACGCCCTCGCCCTACCCCTCTCTCTCCCTCCCCTCATCCCAACCCCGCGCCGCCGCCCCGCCCCGCGCAGCCCCGGGCCGCCCCGGCCGCCCCGCCCCGCCGTGCTGGGCCCCTCCGGCCGCCCCGGCCCGCCTCGCCACCCCGGCCGTCCCGTCCCATCCGCGCCGCCCGGTCTGCGCCGTCCCGTCCGCGCCGCCCGGTCCGCGCCGTCCCGTCCTCGCCGCCTCGCCGCCCCGGCCGCCCCACCCCGTCCGCGCGCGACCCTGGCCTCCTCACCGGCCCGCCAGGCCACGCCGGCCCCACCTCGGCCGACCCGCCCCTCCGCGTCAGCCCGCCACGCCCCGGCCGCCCCGCCGACCCGCCGCGCCGCCTCGCTGCCCCGGCCGCCCCGCCTCGCCGCCCCGGCCGCTCCAAGGTGAGACCTTTTCTTCTATTTTTTCTGTTTTTTTAGATTTAGTTTAATTAGGTTTAGTATAATTTAGTTTAGGTTTTGTTTAGTTTAGTTAGTTTACTTTAGGTTTAGATTAATTTAGTTTAGGTTAACTTTCTAGTTTAGTTTAGGTTTAATTTAGTTAGTTTAGTTTAGTTAGTTTAGTTTAGGTTTAGTTTAGTTTAATTTAGGTTAAGTTTCTGGTTTATTTTGAACATGTGAAATTTGTTGTTATTTTTTTAGTTCAAGCATTTATTCCCGGATCGACGTCGATGATGCCTATCCCGCATCCTCGTCGTCGACTCGGCGGAGGAGGCTTGCTTGATTAGAGGGGACATGTCCGAGACTGGGCTCCGCCAGGCTGGTACTAGGAGGTTCTACCTTCCAGGGCGCAGCTTGGTGAGGAGCCAGCCCGTCGTTGACCCGAACCTTGTTTGGTCGCGGTCGCGTGGGCCAGTGACGGTGCCGAGGCTTTCGGACACCGCGGAGGTGGTATGTCACTGTGTTAGCGAGGAGGACGAGCACGTCCGTCGCTACATGGTTGCGTTGGAGGGCAGGTTCGACAATACCTGGCAGGTTCTTCAGGGATCTCACTGGAGCTATGATCCCGTGATGGTTCCTTCTCTTTGGGTGTCCACCGCCCGCGCCGATACCCGTCGTTCACTATGGTTATAGCTGGATTAGCGATGCTATATGTATGATACTATTCGAGATGTATTAGTGATAATATTCGATGATGTACGGACGCAAGAGATGATGTAGTTTTGCTTATTGAACGCATGCTAATTTAGTTTACCCGGGGACGAGCGGGTTAGGGGGTTCCTCGGTGTCGATGGTACCCTAAATAGCAAGTATCGTCAGTGCGAGATACATGTGGACGTCGGTGTCAAATACTACATCCACATCCCACAAGTGACTCAGGGGTCCCGCGTCCTACATCAACAGTTCTCGGCGTCGATGGCGGTCGAACACCATCGCAAATTTGTTTGGCAGCCTCTGAGATGACGATTGAAAGCTAAGTGTTGAAACTTGAAACACCCAAACTGACTCAAGTCGGTTTGGTTGTTTGAAATTTCAATATTTGTCTTTAATCCTCATCGCAGAGGCTGCCAGACAAATTTGCCAAGGTGTTCGACCGTCATCGGCCACCAGAACTCACTACAAAAAAATACACTTCCGTGATGGTACGTGTTTGTCACAGTAGGTCACGTTTTCTGTCATGCATGTACATCCATGACAAATTTATGACAGAATCAAGATAGTCATACCTGTGCTGTCATAGAAGTGTTCCATGACATTACCAAAATTATCATCACGGAAGTGTCCACTTCCATGACAATAAATCGCGCATCACAGAAGTGCTTTCGTCAAGGGTGATCGACACGTGGCATCCACCGTGACGGAACGCCGTTAAGCTAACGGGTCCGGTTTTGGATCCGATAACCCGTTAAAAGCCCGGACCAATGGGGATTTTCCACGTGTAAAATCAGCATTGGCTGTAGGAAACACGTGTCAGCTCCGCGTTGGCACAGGTGTCACTCATCCAATGGGCGAGATGCGCCTATGATATGTTAACACGTGGACCAGCCCAAAAGTGGCCCATAAAGTTTAAATGGGCCGGCCCAACTAAAGGCCCACAAGATTTTGCGGACCATAATGGGCCGGCCCAGCTAAAGGCCCACAAGATTTTGCGGGCCATAATGGGCCGGCCCAGGTGAAGGCCCACAAGATTTTTGTGGATCATAATGGGTCGGCCCAGCTAAAGGCCCACGAGATTTCGCCGACATTAATGGGCCGGCCCAGCTGTAGGCCCACAAGATTTTGTGGACCCTAGTAGGCCGGCCCATTAACTCGCTGCCATGTTTTGGGCCAAATGCCGGCCCCTATTTGATCCGGTCCATTAATGGCCTGCCACGTTCCGGGCCTAATAATGGCCCATATGAGATCCCGCCCGTTAAAAGCCTACCACGTTCTGGGCCAAATTACGGCCCAGATCAGGTCCGACCCTTTAAGAGGCTTTGGGCTAAATTATGGCCCATATCAGATTTGGCCCGTCAACTGGACGCTATGCTTTTGGGCCCACTTGCTAAAGGCCCATTTAGTAATTCGACCTGATATTAGTTTCGGCCTGTTAAGGGCCCGTTTAACATTTTGGCCCTATATTAGTTTCGGCCTGTTAAAAGCCCGTCATATAGTTGGGCCTAACTACGGCCCGGTTTGCATCCGGCCTGCTCGCATCCGATAATTTGATTGGGCCAAACAAGGACCGAGACAATTTTGTCCTGTTATAAGCCCATGATTTGATTGGCACATTCATGGGCCGGGGTCTATTTCGGCCTGCTGCCGGCCCGTGAGCTGTTCGGCATGTTTCAGGCCCAACCTACTTTTCAGCCTCCTAAAGGCCCATTGAGTTGTCTTGGGAAAATAGGGCCGGCGGTTTACTCGGCCTATTAAAGGCCCTAATCTACTAGTGGGCCAGTTTACATTTAGGCCTATTAACGGACCAAGATGACGGGGCCCATGATGCGGATCATACATGGTGATTTGCATGATGGCCCGATTATGTACCGTAATTTTACGGTTTGGCCGGTTTACTGCGAAGACATGATATATATACAGTAAAATAACTGCAGCATCGTGAATAAGAAAAAACCTAGACTATACAATAAAGAAATTACGGCATATTACATCCACTGGGCATCAAAGTTCGCCACTATGATAATAAAGCACAAGCAGACAGCAGATTACATACACTGGGCATCAAAGATTACCACAGTGCAACTAAACACGCCGACAAAATAATATACAAAACCGACAACACTTCAATAGAGTTCAAGAAAGGTTAGCCCTGCTCGGGAGCTGCAGCGCAAGCAGCTGAGCAAGCTGGTGAGACTGCACTTGTTTGACACTTATATCCTCCTCACTCTGAAAGATAAACAAGCAGACAGATGATAGGTTTTGCACATATAAGTATCAGTGCTGACAATTCATCACATTTCTTACTGAAGATAAAGTGACATAGTTTAAAATAACATTAACACAATATGGTATTGTTCAGGTCAAGACATGGCAGGAAATGACATTGTGAAGGAGTTGGCAGCTTCACGACACCACTGGATTATAGATCAAGAACTCATAAGTATCAATGGTTAGTGTGCTGTCAATTTATCCCATTTCAGATTGGCAAAATAAGATCACTTGCTCTGTATAGTTTAATTTACATGGTATGAAGAAGGAACTTGGTTGTACAACTGAAAACTTAAATTGAGAAGGACAAACTTTTGTTTATGAACTGGAGTACATAATAAACTTTAAACATGCAATTTGATGCAAACACCAAAAATAAACAGCTATTGCAGTCATGCCTAACCAAATATACACAACAAAGTTTGAAGGCTTGAGAAGGACAAACTTACATTATTGGTGAAGGCAGGCTCTATAAAGCCCTTGTCCATGCTGATGGGGGGGGGGCAATTCAAGAAGTTTACCACAGAATCTTCTTCATAAGCATTGCCTTTATTCTACATTTTGTTAAGAGTAAATATAGATGTGACAATATAAGAAAAAATGGAGAATATTTAAGATAAGATGAAGAGTGATGCTACATAACCAAGTAGCTATAAATGTAAGTACAACGATACAGGCAAAAGGTACAGCCAAGAGCAATGCAGAGTTAAACTTCTTCAGTACCATCGGTGTTATCCAACCTTATGGTAAGAGTAAATATAGATCTTATGTGTAGAAAATGGAGGGCAAAGGAAAATAAGCTGCAGAGTGATGGTACATGAACAACTACCTGTCAATATAAGTACACTGATAAAGGACAACAGGTACTTACAAGAACAATGCAGAGCTAAAAAATTTCATTGGCATTGGATATATTCTACACTAATGTAACCATTCATACAGATCAGATAATTTGGAGCGAACAATTGATAAGCAAGCTATCATGCATACTGCTGTCACATAATGAACCAGGTATGTATGCAAGTACAGTGATACAGGACAACAGGTACTAACAAGAGCAAAGCAGCGGGCAGCATATTTGCGATATCCTGTCGTTCTTTTCAAACCGGAATTCTTTTTCGAGCAGATTTCCTGCAAAAAAGATCCGTAAGGCACATGCAGAAAAGTAGAAGTTCAAATTGTCATGCGATATCATAGACAGTACCTCATCCTCGGAACGAGACCAGTGCATAACAAGGTTTTTCCATTCAATGTCTTCTAAATTTAGCATAGGAGACTTCACCAGAAATTCGTTTATAGACTTGCCATCAAAGTGTGATTTCCTCAGGTAACACCAATACTGCTGCAATGCTTCCTTGAAAAGCGCAAGCAAGCTTTGCTCGTCATGACTATCCAGATTGACCCTCGCCTACTTACAACAATGTAATGTAAATCATTGATGTGTTCAATCAGAAGAAAACAGGAAAATAATCACCATGAACAATAGCACTTACACGTAAGTGGGACAGGAAGATGTGAAAATGGTGTTTGTCTTCACTATAATCTTCCAATGATGGGAATATATGCACGTAGTCCCTAAGAACATTGAAAGCATTGCCTTTTAAACTGGGAATAACTGGAATGGGGTTCCAATCTGCAGGAATTGGCCGTCTCTGCAGTTGGGATAGGTTTTCGGCCGATGGACTTGCTGTACTTTTTTTTGCTGGAGTGGGATTTTTTTGTGGTACAGCTGGTGCTATGGCAACTGAAATCGGATACCTTTTGCTGGAGTGGAGGTCCTGTGTGGTAGGGCTAGTGGTGTGGCCAGTGAAGTATGGGTACAGTTTGCTGGAGTCGGCCCTACGTTTTGTGTCACTAGTTGTACAGCCAATATAAGTGGGGTGCTGTCTGATTTCTCTGACACAACCACGTTTTTCCAGGACTTTGCTGGTGCTCCTTCAGGTTCGGCAATCACCCTCTTCCTTTTTGATGTTTGATGCACAAGAACAACATTTGATTGGAAAAACATGGTATGATGACAGATGGAATATGTATTGATAATGGATGGGCATGGCATCTCGACATATATGATGAGTAAACTAAGCAGATGGCGGTGCAACAAAGTAGAATAAATGCAAGACAACATATGCAAGATACGCGCAATCAATAAAACCTTGCCAAATTAGAGCAGGCACCTTGATGGGTGAACATGACAGGCCATCTGCCTTTGACTCCTCGAGGTTAGAATAGTCATTAGGATCATATTCTGGACAAGAATATACAGGTGGGGAGCGTATGAGTTTCATTGCATCCATAATGGCACTCAATGCCTTGGTGCCAATTTTGTAAGTCATTGCAGTGTTCCACAATATTCTTCTGATGCGCGGATTCTGATATTCACTGTAATTACGTATAATATCTGAGAACCATGAAAACATAAATAGTTGTGAGATTATCTTTGTAATGCAGAGGACATTCTAATATAGGGGCGCCCCTGTAAACACTTGTGTGCTATCACTGGATTCTGATGAGAGAGCTCATGTGTGCTGTAATATGATGCGTGCATTTACATAATCTGGCACAAGTACACAAAAAATAGGCTCCAGAAGTAAGGATAGTTGGCAGATGATAGGTTCAAAATATACTGTATAGAGAGTTTATTGCCAAACCATGATAACAAGAGCACACAACAACTAGGAAGATCATAGTGTACATAAAAGGGGTACACCATAACCACGATATATAAATTGGGAAAGTGGATCTGGCTTGAAAATACGGTGTTGTATTGCGGCTAGTAATTGAAAGCCTATCGATCAAGTACATGCCAGCTCTATCAGCTGTTGACTGCAGATGTCCCTGCTCCCCTTCCTGACAAGGAACATACTGTACGTACTAAATACAGAATAACAAAAGAGGAACATGTTAAAGAACAGAAGATGAAGCATATTCTTGAGGTTCCGCTTAATTTCACACAATGTTGGTTGCCCACTCATGATGAATCACAGCGCCCAAAGAAATGCAATTCCGTGTTGTCTCTCTATATGTGGCAATTTTGAACAAGAGTCATTAGGATCATATTCTGAACAAGAGTCAACAGGTGGGGAGCGTATGAGTTTCATTGCATCCAGAATGGCACTCAATGCCTTGGTGCCAATTTTGTAAGTCATTGCAGTGTTTAGCTTCAAGAGTGGACTGCTGCTAGTGTGACACAAAGCAGCTACATAGATCATAGTGTAGATATAACGGGAAAACCATAAGCATCAGAGTAAAATCAGCAAAGTGGAACTTGCTGGAATATATGTGCTAGTATTGCCGGAACGGCTAGAAAGGCTTCGGATACCAACTCTCTTCAATTGAAGGTGCGGTACTGTTAATATCAGTGTAACTCTCAAAGGCGACACAGCTCCCCACATTTCCTTGCTATTCTTATAGGATTCAAGTGGGCAGGCCACTACAAATCCTATTCCCATGTTTACAAAATCCTACGAATCAAAGAGGCCCGAAGAGTTCAAAGTGTCCATACCAACCGACCGTATAGACCTCTACACTGCAAATGTCCCTACTCATCTTCACTACAAGGAACATACTGTACTACTATCATACTCCCTCCGTTCCAAAATATAAGTCTTGGTAGAGATTTCCACTATGGATCACATACAGATGTATCCAGATACATTTTAGAGTGTAGATTCACTCATTTTGCTCCATATGTAGTCCATGGTGGAATCTATACAAAGACTTGTATTTAGGAATGGAGAGAGTACTTATTAAAGAAGAACGGAAGAGGAACATGCTAAAGAAGAGCAAGCAGATTTTGGATAATAAAATGTTCGTTGCGCAGTGCCCACACATGATGAACCAGAGCGCATTAAGAAAGCAACTCCCTGCTGTCTCTCTATATGTGGTGCACGTGCTTTTTCGAAAGTAAAGTAGGAACATTAGCTGACCAATTAAATGTTATCTGTTTTAGTAATATCAGCATCATATCAGATTCGTACTTGAGCAACAAGTTTGGAATTATGAGTGGCACGTTGTTTAGCTTGATGGATTCAGGAGCAGTGCTAAGCAGGTACGATGATGGTACTGAATATAAAGGCATGTCTGCATGCAAGTCGCGTGACTTTTGTCATTTGGGTCAGTCGACCATTTCAGGCGGTTGGATGAAGATCCTACGTCTCCTAACCCTTCTTCTTCCTCGTCTCTGATTCTTCCCATACAGAACACCGCACGGGCCGCCGGCCGGACCACCGGCCCCCACCGCCTGTGTTCCTCCGCCACCCCCACCCCCACCCCCGCCCCACCCGCGTCGAGTTTTCTTCATTCGGCAAGGCCCCACCACCCCCCACAACCAAAGTCCCCACTCGAGCCCCTTCGTTCGCACCGGCGAACTCCGGCGAGCTCTGAAAAATCGACTGACCCAATTTTGAAATTTAGTCTACTGTGATTTAACTAGTGTGGAATATAAAAGGGGAAAACCATAAGCATTAGGAGTATAGTGTTGAGCGTGCCATGGCGGATCTGAAGGTGCAAACCGGACAAAGGCAACTTCGCAACCAATGTTTGCTTTCAACTAGCAAGTAAGTGACGGACAAGAAATCAGAGTAAAGCAGTGGCGATCTATTTTCTTGCTGCGATAAATAAGTTGAGCAGATACGAAAGAGTACCGCCTCTGGTGCGGTGCCGTGTATGCATCTGCTGAGAATTCGACGGTGCTGTGACAGCGATGGCTGTCGGCGGCGTGGAAGCAGATCTAGGAGGGTAGACGGTGGCGGCGGGGTGCGGTGGACGAGACGGTCGTAGGAGCGGCACCGGCAAGGTGGACGACGGCGGGGTGGACGACGGCGGGGATGAAGCGAGAGGACGGGATGCAAGGATCCCGGTCCGAAGCCATGGATGAGAGAGGTCGATCTCATGTAATGGACGGCGGCGTCGGGGTATCAGCTCCGGCATGGTGGAGGAGGACGACAGTGGATGGGGTGGCGGACGGAGGAGGCTGGGGTCGAGAGGGTGTTTTGGCGCCCACGGAGTACGAATGGGGAAATGGAGGTGGAGAGGAAGGGGGAACCATGTCTTCAGGGCGCGCTTGTCTCAAATGCAAGGAAATTTACAAACTTAGCCCCCGTTTCAAATTTCGTACATCACAGCAATATTAGTCGGTTGGGCATAGGACGGTAATCTCGCATACACCAAATATTTGCCGACGAGAGTTTGTTTTTGGCGCCCACCGTGTATGAATCGGGGAGGGAGTCGATTTCGGCCGAGGACACACTATGTTTTGGCGCCCGCCGTGTATGAATCCGGGTGAGAGGCGGTTATGTCACGTTTGAGTGAAATTACAAACCTACCCCTATCGAAACCTATAGAAATCGAGCAGATAGGCTTTGCGTGGCGGGGATAGGCAGTAGTAATTTCCATCTCGCAGATTTTGATTTCGGGCGGTTACTGCGACTTTCCCCGCTTCGTTCAAAGTTTGCAGAGTGCACATTTACCATGCCAACTCAATTCGAATCCCGTTTGTATTATATTTTTTTGGGCGGGATCCATTTTTGATTGGAATAAAATTCTATATACATCATTTTTGTATACATACTTTCAAAAGCACAACACCCTTTATACATAAATATGGTTTACAAATGGCATGATCTCAGATTCATAAGGTTGTATCCATCAATTTGGATTTTCAAATATTTGAAACCACTTTATGTTGAAATCCAATGTATGCATTCCTCGCTAACTGTCTCCAATTAATGTGTGTTTCATGCGGTTTTTTTACTTCTCAAACATGTATAATGTGTTTCACACACGCAACATATAGTGTAATCCCGTTTAGACATTAATTGCATATAAACCATGCATTGTTTCTAATTAAAGAATCTATGGATCACCAATATTGATAAACTATATAACAATACACGTGTCCCCAAATTCAAATGAATATGCATGTTTGATACACCAATTTGCGTTATGATATTATCGATGTCGTGATCTCCAGTTTAAATATTTGAATCCCATTTAATCCAGATATTCGTCTCATATAACTATCACTCATGCTTATATAGGACTATCTCTCTAGACCTATACGCGTTCATCGTCTCTCGGGTATCTCTCATGCTACCTGTATGTCGACAATGATCTTTTATCTTCGTAACACACTGACGATACTCTCTCCCTCGACCTTCATCACTCTATCTCTCTCTAAGTATATCTCGCTCCCTGCTATGTGTCTCTAACTATGATTCTCCATGTGGAATCTCTTTCTCTCACACAAAAACAAAACTTTGTCTTCCGGGGTCTCATTTCTCTCTACTATTCCCCTGTGTGCCACTCGCACACCCCTCATACAGAGATGTCTTTCTCTCCTTAAGTATGAGAACCTACGACTCTTCCTCTTAAATATCTCTTTCTCACACACAAACACAAACTCTGTCTCCCAGGGTCTCATATTTCTCCACTGTTCTCTTGTATGTCGCTCACACACACTCTCTCTCCCTAGAGATATCTTGCGTTCCCTCATATGTTTCTCTAGCTATCACTCTCGTTTTGAAATATCTTTCTCTCTCGCAGACACAAAACTCCGTCTCTCGGGATCTCATTTCTCTCCGATATTTGTTTGTATGTGAGTCACATGCACCCTTTCTTCATCTCTCTCACACCCACACCCATAACTCAGCCTTCTGATCCACTCGACTCCTATCTCTAACGCACACTAGCTAGCATTTTATCTTTCTATTTATCTGTTTCTCCATCAACCTTCTTTCATTTATAGGTTGATCTCTTTTGCACAATCGTTGTGCCTCACTCCCTCTGCTCGACATAGATGCATGCTCGAGCCCACGCCACTATCTCTTAAAGACAAACACACATGCTCAATTGTCGGGCCTTCTTCCCTGCATTCTCGCATGCATGCATATTGTCATACCGATCCGTCTCTCCCATGTCGTTGATCTTAGCTTATGACTTATGTCTTCTTTCTTTTATCTCGATCATGCGCGCGCGCACACACACATCCCACGTATACATGTATACCTCTCACACATGCACGTTGAAGTCTCTATGTCTCCATACGTAGTTAATTACCCTCAACCCTAACGCCACATCAAATCGTTCTCTTCTTGTGTGCACATAACTTCCGCCTGGATGGGCAAAACACACACTCACACTTAACAATCTCCTTCTAGCTACCCCCCTCTCACTCTTCCCCTATATCCCCGAAACCAATAAGACCATCTGTCGGGGATATACCCCGCGGCGTAAACCGGCTGGAAGTATAACCCGGCCGGACTTGGCGGTTTACTTGAGACCCGGCTGAGACTTAATGATTCACTGGCGACCCATTTGGACCGGGCGGTTTACGATTCATTGGTAATCCGGCAGGCGGGTCAGAGGAGCGACAAGACCCGGTGGCCCAACGAGCGGTTCATGAAGGCCGTTTCATACTATGGTGGGCCAGTTTAAGAGGAAAGGCGTGAGGAATATTTGTTTTACAAGGAGTTAAGACCTGGACTTGTATCCGGTTTGTATTAGAGATAGACAAGTCCTAATCCTAATAGGACTCCACATGTAACCCGCCCCTTCAACATATATAAGGAGGGGCAGGGCTCCCCAAAGAGGGACAGAAGCAAGAAGAAACAATCTCTAGGGCTAGACACAAAGAGCCGGTTTACCGGCGACTCTCTCGTGATCATAATGAGACCTAGCCTCAAACAGCATGTAGGGCTATTACCGGATGATGTTTCCCGGGGCCCGAAGCTGTCTAAACCCTTGTCTTATATTGCGTCTCTCGATTCCTCTCAACCCCTCTCAAGCTACCACATAGATGCGTTGGCCTCACGACTAAGTCCTCACCCTAGGACATCTGCCGTGACAATTCCACGACAGTTGGCGCCCACCGTGGGGCCTGCGCACGATGGTGAGTTCTTGAAGGGATCTCTCTCAGGGATCAGGAAGCTCGCGATCGGCTGATTCCAAATTTTTATTGATCCGGTCTTCATCGGCAACAGTGGTGACCCGCCGCACGAACGACCGCTGGCGCGTCATTAAAAGTTACACTACATGCGGATTGAAAGAAGCAGTATCTCCATGACGAGAGGTAACAGAAGCAGTGAAATTAGGATTGCGTCAGGTGTGCCCCGCAATTGCAAGTCGAAGATGTATCCGAGAGGCGAGAGTTGTTGTTGCAAGTTGCAGATACAAGTCTCAAAGGCATCTGTTTGTCTTCTTCCGCCACGGTTTCAGATTTGACCGGTGATTGATTCATCATGGAGACCAAAATCAAGTCGTCAATTACTACTCCGTTATCTACTATGACGTGTGAAAGCACAGAGTATTGGTCCAACCTTTGTTTTTACCATCTACTATTACGTCCTCCAAGGCATATTGCCAGTCGCAAAAAGTTGGTATACAGAGCAGAGGAAGGAAACCGATCTAAACAGGCTTGTTCGGCCGCGTTGAAGAAAAAAAAAGAGTAGCTACCCAGCTCAGATACGGCCCCGACCCGGGTTGAGTGCAACGCCCGCTTCCGCTATCCCGGCCTGGTGCTGTTTCGGAGACCGGCCTTAATCATCATCTCCGCGGCGTCCCCGCTCCGACCGGCTCACAGCGACCGCCCGGGTTAACCCCGCTGCCACGTACTGCAGTTTTGCCGCCACAGGCGCCGGGCTGGCCTCGCCTCTGCTCCTGCACGCTCCCTTGTCAGTTGAGGAAAAAGATAAGAGGGAGGCTAGTTGGAAGAAAAGTAAAGTGGCAGGGATACAAGGGTCAAAGGGAGTTCAGTGTTTCACTAAAGTGTGAAGTACAATCCGTTGGATACACTCCTGTGGGGAATATCTCCATGAGGACAATGGTCCTGGGGGAACAGCCGTATTGAAAAAATTATCTATGGATATTACTTATGGATCATCGATCATGCGAACAAATCAGGTGATATTCATTTAAAGTCTGTTTCATTAACACATTGTTTTTGTTAAAGAACAATTACTCTGTCTTTTAATGTATTTTATGCAGGACAAAGTACACTACGAAAGTAACGTCATGCCATAAGACATGAGGCTCGCACCGGTTTAAACATTGTGGCCGACTCTCGCGCCTACGCCGGTTTACATGTCGTGGCCAACTCTCGCGCCTGCGCCGGTTTTTTAAATGACCACTGCCGTGGCCGATTCGTCAGCCTGCGCCCGTGCGCGTTGGTCTCCAACACCGCGGCTGACTCCCTCGCCAATGGACGCGCGCACGCCACCACTCCAACAGTCCGATCTATATTAACACGCTGATTCACCATAATGGAAATCAAAAGAAAGGAAAAAGAAAGTTAAGAGAAAGCTACGTGAGGCAAAGGCCACATCAGATCAGATAGAGGTTAATCAGTGTCCACGTACAGATCATCTGTCATTCACAAACATCAGGTGATATCCATCTAAAATTATTTTATTAACATTTATCTTTTTTGTCAAAGAACAATTACTTTGCCCTGTAATATTTTTACATAGGATAAATTTTTTATGTCATTATACCGCGGATATGGAGTGCATGCACTAGCATTCGTCCATGTCACGTTGCTTGACAGACATGTGTGCACGCCGCCGTTCCCATGGTCCAGTCTGCATCAACTCGTCAGGACCGCGCGAATTGCCCAATAAGCGCCCACATGCCGCCGTCCCCCGCAGTCCGGTCTACATCAACATACGGCCGACTCTCTCGTCCGCACCAGCTTACAACGCCGCTACCGACTCTCCCCGTTCGCACCGGCTTACAACGCCGCGGCCGGTTCATTCGTCTGCTCCCGCGGCCGACTCACCCATGGAGATCATCAACTCCGCGGTGGATAATTTCTGGCCTAACATATCAAGGTGAAATCTGTCCAATCAATTTTTATTAATACATTAAAAAAACAAATTACTCCGGCTTGCGCTATTGTTTACGCAGAACAATTATTCACTGCAAGAGCGGTGGCGACTCGCCTGGGTCCGAGCTGCCTCTGATGCTGCGGTCGTCTTTGCTGTCCGTTTCTCGCGGCCTGGTCTACATCAGCATACCGGGCCGCACCTATCTGCATGAGCTGTTTATTGGGTATGAGCAAGTCGCAGCTTGGGTAGCCCGGTTTTCTTTCAAATTGGAGGCAAATTATCATCAACCACCGTTTGCACTGGATGGCTCAATGGGCAGGCGCACAAGTCGCCACCACTACAGTTTGGTTAACTTCAAATCGCCAGTTGGAAGGAACCATTGGCCGAGTTGCTGACACGGCTCATACGGGATCATTTATAACCTGCCGCAGTCACCTCAACCTTCTATGGATTCACATCGTGCTATCAACACCAATGATATACAAGTTATGCCGGTTTATATCACGGTCAAAATATGGAGAATCTCAACAACTCCTCGAGTCACCTTTGAGACTCGGGGGCTACGATGACATCATTCAGCAAATCTTGCCAGTTTCAGCAAATTTAAAGAACCACAGGACGATGGAGGGACAGATAACCCGGTCCCGGTGGCTACTGTTATATTGATGAAAATTTAAAGGCCGTCAGAAAATTTCCGACTTAGAAAGTATATGACAGTTACAAAATCCTGGCTCAATGAAGAAGTTCCGGGTCATCAGAAAGGATCCTGGCTTAAAATCCGGCTCAAGGGAAGTCAGTCTCACTGAAGCTCTCAAATATCCGATTTACAATCCGGTTCAAGGGAAATCTGTTCTCCCACAAAGCTCTGAAGCTCTCAAATATCTGGTTTACAATCCGGTTCAAGGGAAATCTGTTCTCCCACAAAGCTCTGAAGCTCTCAAATCTGGTTTGAAAATGTCCGGTTCAAAAAGGAATTAACTTCTCACAAGTTCGAGTTTAAAGGCCGTTAGAATATTTCCGACTGAAAATGAAGATTCCGGTTTAAAATCCGGTTCAAGGGAAAGATGTCTCCCACAAAGCTTTGAAGCTCTCAATATCCGGTTCAAAATCCCGGTTCAAAAGAATTTATCTCTTGCAAAAAGTTAAAGGGTGCCAAAGAGGACCTGCTTCCATGAGGCGCGGTTCAAAGATGGGTATCATGCCTTATTGGCTTATCATATTATTGATCACTTGGGGGCTTGGTCGTATCCGAACCATAGCTACACCTCTTGATCGGCGCAATGCCACAACATCACTTGGGGGCTTGGTCATATCCGAACCATAGCTACGCCTCTTGATCGGCGTAATGCCACAGCATCACTTGGGGGCTTGGTCGAACCCGAACCATAGCAACGCCTCTTGATCGGCGTAATGCCACAGCATCACTTGGGGGCTTGGTCGAACCCGAACCATAGCAACACCTCTTGATTAGCGTAATGCCACAGCATCACTTGGGGGCTTGGTCGAACCCGAACCATAGCAACACCTCTTGATCAAATTTGGGGCCTGGCAGCCCGTGAAAAGCCTCGACTACAACAGACCTTTATTTGCCTTTTACTGAGTTTTCTTTGTTTTCATAAGATTTGTGACGTTTTTAAACCGGTGTTTATCAACCCGGTTAGGCCGTCAACTACAAGTTGACAGTATTCAATGAAATTATAATCCGGAGACTATCAGCCCGGTCTGGTTTTGACTCAAAGTCACCAGTATTATATATGGTTAATCCGGTGTTTATCACAACCCGACACGGTTTTATCATAAACCGGCACGATATGGAAGGAGTTATCAGTACTCAAGATTGGGATTATAACACTTACTACAAAAAGTTGGTAAAACCAACAATGTGATTCAATGTCACAGGTATGATATATTTCATATTTGATTATTCTTAAGTGCAGCCTTGGTTATAAACCCGGGTTATATGTTGGGCATTATGACCCGTCCGGCGGTAAACCGCCGGGACACTTTAAACTTGTTGTATGCAGAAACAGGTTGAATAAAGCATGATGATAAATTATCCGGTGTTTATTAAACCGGCCTGGCTTTGGACTATAAGTCGCCAGTATATATTTGGATTGCGCCATTGGAATCATGCGCTTATAAATCATTGGGTTATATTATTCAAATAGCCAAACTTGGCTGAATTTTCATTATGATATTGAATGAATAAGGTTTTCATACCGGATTATATTATCTTGAATAGCCAACATGGCTGGATTTTTATGGTTATTAATAACAGGTATTATTGAGGTTTTCAAAGTCGCTTTAGCGCAATGGCTATTATTTTCTCAAAGGATATGATTTATTCTACAATGGAAGGAATAGTCCCGAGTCGCTGCAGGCTTACAACCCGGCACTTGGGGGCTACATTATTCAAATTGATATTACATGCAAGTCTCATGTCGCTGCAAGCATGCACCATGACACTTGGGGGCTAATGCAAAGTCATTTTTACTGATCTTATTGAAGACCCGACTCATCATATCATAATGAGCCGGCCCTTGGGGGCTACCAATTGCTCCTGTCAAACATTCAAGGTATACAAGCCTTAATCCATTATATTAAAGGGTTCATTGCTCAGTTGGTAAAGCACAAAGCTCTTAACCTTGTGGACGTGGGTTCAAGCCCTACGATGGAAGCTACATTATAAGATGTTATTTTCATTGAAGTATATATCAAGTCCCGGTTCAGTATTATCTTACTAAGCCGGCCCTTGGGGGCTACACATCACTGCTAAAATCTACATGATTATATTTACAAAGTCCCTGCTCATTATTGCATAATGACCCGGCCCTTGGGGGCTACACTGATTGAAGTTTTTATAAGCAATTACAAGTCCCAGGTTGCTGCAAGCATGACAACCCGGCACTTGGGGGCTACATATATGGAGTATTCAGTTTATATGATTGAGATGAACAAACCGGATTTCTTCAAGGTTGAAAACACTTATTGGAGCAAGTCTTAAGTTATCACTATGTTCTCCTCTTAATACTTGGGGGCTACAGGTATTATGCATATAAAGGAGGAACGTCTTCAGTTTATCAGTTTTGAGCAAATCAGGAAGATCAATTACATGACCCGGTGTCGACAACAATTATGACCCGGTGCCATCAATATTTACAAACCGGCAATTTTGGTAATATTAAACCGGCAAGTTTTACATCTTCAACCCGGCTGAATATTAGATAAGTATTTCAAGACCCATATTTCTTAAACCGGCGCTTTGGAAGCCGACTCAAGTGGATTATTCTTCACAATATTTCTCTGTGAGAAACCAATGTCAGCAAATTGAGTATGAAGCTGGCTTGTTGACCCGGATTTTCTGGAAGGAGGAAATGACAAGGACTTAAGGATGATCAAATGCCGGTTTAAAAGAATTCTTAACCCGGAGCATAATCTGTCAAATTTGTTCTTGTGTTTGTTTTACAGGATCAGTTTAACATGGATAAATCCAAATTAAACTGGGGGCTAATGTCGGGGATATACCCCGCGGCGTAAACCGGCCGGAAGTATAACCCGGCCGGACTTGGCGGTTTACTTGAGACCCGGCTGAGACTTAACGATTCACTGACGACCCGTTTGGACCTGGCGGTTTACGATTCATTGGTAATCTGGCAGGCGTGTCAGAGGAGCGACAAGACCCGGTGGCCCAACGGGCGGTTCATGAAGGCCGGTTCATACTATGGTGGGCCGGTTTAAGAGGAAAGGCGTGAGGAATATTTGTTTTACAAGTAGTTAAGACCTGGACTTGTATCCGGTTTGTATTAGAGATAGACTAGTCCTAATCCTAATAGGACTCCACATGTAACCCGCCCCTTCAACATATATAAGGAGGGGCAGGGCTCCCCAAAGAGGGACAGAAGCAAGAAGAAACAATCTCTAGGGCTAGACACAAAGAGCCGGTTTACCGGCGACTCTCTCGTGATCATAATGAGACCTAGCCATAAATATCATGTAGGGCTATTACCGGATGATGTTTCCCGGGGCCCGAAGCTGTCTAAACCCTTGTCTTATATTGCGTCTCTCGATTCCGCTCAACCCCTCTCAAGCTACCACATAGATGCGTTGGCCTCACGACTAAGTCCTCACCCTAGGACATCTCCCGTGACAATTCCACGACACCATCCCTTCGTTTAATTCCCGCCTACATGCACCATCGATATATAGTAGTCTTCCTCGGTGTCTCTCGAACAAACACGTTCTCTCGATGTCGACTACTCTCACGCGCACACACCTTCTCTTCCCTCTCTACGGGCATTTTCTCTCTCGCACCCCATCGTTGGTGGCCTCTGCCATACACATCACCTCTCTATGATGAAGCCATGCACACTTAAATTACATCCGACACCGAGGACCCCGCGACACACACACACACACACACACGCACCCACCCACCCACCCACACACACAAACACACACACACACACACAGACTCCATCACACACACACACACACTAAGAATCCATATCACTCTCTCTCTCTCTCTCACACACACACACAGACTGAGACTCCATCTCACACACACATGCTCTAGGCGGAGCATTTGTTCCTACCACCATTCATCCACCCTTACCCGTCTGATAAACAATCACCTTAATTTACTTGTATAACATCGACAAATTCCACTTTACTTTAGTAGTTAACAAACTTATCATCTGTACCCTTATAAAAAATCGAGTTGGCGATGATGGTGTGCCTGCCATCTTGTAATATAGACCGTCTGATCTATATCTGACAGATAGAAAGCAAACTATGATAATTTTACAAAAGATAGCCGCACCTCTCTCCACATCCTTATCTCCCACAACCTCATTGCTGAGCAATTAAAAAACAAAGTCTCCGGAACAATCTAGAATGGTGGCCGCTGCCGCCTGCCGGCGCCGTCCATCCCCATGCCTCCGCCCATTCCGACCACCAATCACCACCACGCTCCACTCCTCCTCACCTTATCTCTCATCTTTCATTTTTTCGATGACATTCTCGAGATACCAGTTTTCCGATAAAATTCTCGAAATATCATTAGTTTTTACACATGGGATTACTCATGCATGGGTAAATCACAACAGGTGTTTTGTAAAAAAAGCATATTGATGTTCTGTGCATTGCACGAGCATCTTGCTTGTAATTATATAACGCAAATCACGAGCAGGAAGTGACATTTTTTTACACAACCACGTTAACATGGCCACATAAATCACTAGCTAAAGTAAATACCATTATACTTATATCCCGATGCAAAAGGTTGAGTACATGTCCGAAGAGTAGAGTCGCACACACGCACTCTATCTCTCAGAATCTCTCACACACACACCAGTTACGTGACACCCACTTAAGTAGACACGTATGTTATAATTTGTGCACCCGCGGGTACACGTGATGCTGCGCATTTATTTAAGCCGGACGGCGAACCCAAACAGTAGCTGCATTCATTCCCCTCCCGCCGCCTCTTCTCTGGTCACCGTCGCCCGGTAGCCGGATGAGGATCCCCTGACGTGAACAATCCTATCCATGTCCCGCCCGGTAGACATGGCCCGGCCGAAGGTAACAACATACGCCATACTCCTGCCGGAGCGGCTCTTTAATTTGGAAATTTTAGTGGTCATGCATGCATCTTTTTGTGCTAGAACTCCTATATAAGGGTTGACCGGCCGCTTCCCGCGGACGTGCGCGAGCGGTGGAAGAGGAAGGAGAAGGGAAGCGGGCTGTGGAGTAACGTTTTTACCACAATTTCTTAGGAAACTGAGTGCAATAATTGAGTAGTTTTGCAAACTACCGGTACTACACCTGAAACGGTTCAAAACCTATACTCCCTTGCCAGCACGCGCTTCCCGCGTGAAATGGTCAGCGTCGCCCTGGAGCGTCAGTGCCGCATTAATGCTCGGCCAGAGCGGAGGCCACCTCTCACTGGCACCGGCTTTGAAGCGGCGCGACGGCCGAGAGAGCGCCGCTTCCCGGTGCACCGACTGCTCCGCGTCGAGGCTGGCCATAGGCCTTGTTTGGATCCATGGGTTAGAGTTAGTTTGAGCTAGTTGGGTCTCAAATAGCCCTAAAGTATTCAAGCATGAGGGTTTAAATTGGAGCAAGTTGCACCGAACCCACCAAAACAAACTATCCCACCCAAGAGGTGCTAACTGGAGATAGTTCTCATTGGGACCACTGAAAAATCACTTCTCTCTCTCCATCAAGTGCATTTATTTTCAATCTAACCCTATCACCCAAACACCTCTTTGGCTACAGTTAGTTCATGGTTAGTCTAACCTCTAGCTAAGTTAGAGTATCCAAACAGGAGCAGTATAGGACATGCAAGTTGCTCAAAGCATACAGTCAAATTCGTACGTGAAAGGATTTTTTCTTTTTGAAAACCGAACGTGAAAGGAATTTTTTTAGAATGCTCTTGGCATGTCGCTAACATGTGATGAGTTAACCGACCTCAATAGACGGCAAAAACGCCAGCCCGCCGCACTTTGAGAGAGACGAGGAGGGAGAAGCGATACGAGCTGCTGGATTACTAGAGATAGGTGTCGCACGGAAGCCAAGAAATATGGTGATAGCATGGGTTAGCCATGTACTAGTATGATGTAACTACACTGGGCTGCCGTGTTTCGTACTCTTCCAGTCCACTGTGGAGATGATTGGTTGATTTTATATCGCTGAATAATATAAAATATTATGAGTGCAGACGCTCCACCCCGAGGTTCCTTGCTCCTTCTCGGTCGTCGGGAATCTATGTTCTTCCACTCTATTTTCTTTACGTGAGCTTTGTTCATCCTTTGCCAACACGCGACACATCTAGCATTAAGGTGTACGTGTCATGCAAGGATCGTTCCATCTATATGAAGAACACGTGGGACTGGAACTACGAGACGGACATGTACCCAGGAGTGGACGTGCGAACCTGTGTAATGTAGCGCATTAAGTGAAGTAGAAAGGCACAAATAGTATGAACATGCGTGGCATATAGGCATTTGTCTTTTACTACCACTAAATGTTGTACGTGAAATGCCTGGTGATGTTATGGAGTACGTGACTAAGTACTCTACTACTACTATATTAATTGGAGGCACATATTAGGTTTTATATTTGTTTACGTGTATGCCCCGAGACCTTCCAACTAGACGTGTCTTTCTCTCCGGGTCGCACTTTGTATCGTTCATACCACTAGTACAGTAGTACTACTACGTGTGGTCTCCGACCCAGAAGTGGAGACGCTCTACCATGCTGTTCATGTCCCACTCCTTTCGCTGACGTGTGCGACATCCAGCACGTGCCGTGTGTTTGGCACTCCTTCGTCGTAAGAGTTGAAACGCTAGCATTCATTAGAAATAAAAAATAAATATAAATCACTAGTGATACTATACCACGCGGTTTCCCTGCTCCTCGATATCGGAAAGAATACTTCCGCTCGCCGACATGTGGGACGTCGACCATCCTGGTCCACTTGCCATGCCCGCAGAACTCCAAGGGAGAGTCACCCCGGTCGTCGCGCCGCAGTAATTACTAATGAGCCATCAAATCACAGGCCCAACCTTACCCACTGTGAAGTTGCTCGGACGAAGGAACCATCATGACTTCGTTGAATTCCGCTTCTTGAAGAAAACTACTGTACCAGCAGCACTGCTAGCTACAGTAGTTACTCCAGCAGAGGCCTCCTTTGGTTCATAGGATAGGAATTTTATAGGAATATGAAAATCAGAGGAAGTGAGATGACATGCATCTCAATTCCTATAGAGAAAGAGATGCCATTTGATGCATAGGATAGGAATTTTTCCATTGAGTCTAGGCTAATGTACTGGTAATTTGCTCTAAAAACTACAGTAGTAACTAGTAGTACTGTTACATGCTCGTAATTAATTAAACAAACGTACGGGCGACACAGACACACACACTAACTACTAGTACTACTACTTCTCACATGCTGGCCAGACACCGTCGTTCTCCTTCCCGGCTTTGTCGGCGACACCCCACGATGCTTGGATCTCCGCCGACCTCTCCGCAACAGCGCGTGCGTCCTCTTTTTTCTTGCGGCGGCGTGCCTCTCTTTTCTTGAGTGCTTTCTGACTTTTCCGCTCCCTCTGTGCGGCTTTGGCCGCCTCTTGCTCTACCGCCCATTCGGCCTTGGCAGCTTCAAATTCCGCCCACATAGGTGTGAGGTCGCGAGCGGCGATGAACTCGGCACGGCGGGATGCCACCGCTTGCCTACCATTCTGTGTGTGGTCGTGGGCGGCGAGGAACTCGGCGCGGCGAGATGCCATCGCTTCCTTACCAGTTAGTGTGCGGCGCGGTGGCATGAACGACACTTGATGACAGCTCTGGGGTGGAGTGGCCGGACAACCGTAAAGTGCATTGGTTTGTCAAGAGCTCAAGGACAGAAGACGAAGGAAATTTGGATTCCCCTTCAATCCTGGTCATTTATTACCGAGTAAAATGCATTGGCGGTCATTGAACTTGTCTTGATATCTCACTTTGATCATTGTATACAAGATATGGTGATTATACGGTCACTGGCTCAGCGTATAGCTCCGTATTTGTCTGGCTGACCAGTCAAACAGTCCGCATGCGCCTCATCAGCTCGTGTTCTTTATCTATCTATCTATGCGGGCCTACCTGTCAGTGGAGAAAGAAATAAAAACCAAAATTATGCGTATGTGACATTACTGTTTAGACGTTTGCTGGAGGCCTCCGCGAACACCGAGCATGTATTCACCTGGCTCAACACCAACGGTCATACTCGTGACTCGGCGCCTTGCTCATGTATATCGTCCATCACAACGACAATCTATAAAATAGCCTAGCTAGAGAGGGTACTATGGTGCCGAGTATGTACTATCGTGAGCAACCGATCATAGTGCCACTGCACACGAGTGTGTGTCTGATCTATTCGTCCATTATTCGTAAGTTATGTATGGTTGTGTGGTGTCTAATGGCGGTCGTCGAATGCTAGCTGGCGACAAGAGCGGTTGCATGGACGCCTGGTTGTCAATACGTGCCGCATATGCTTCAAAGGCTCGTCATCCATGAGTTCACATTTTACAACCGCGCCAGCGTCTGACCGCCCTGGCCTACCGAAACCCCTTCCATCGCTAGCGCGCGCTTCCTGCCTAAAACGATCACCGTCTCTCCAGAACGTCAATGCCGCATTCACCGGCCTTAACTGCAGGTGCAGTTGGTGTGTCACTGACATGCGGGCCTGATGCCCGTTGGGCCCACATGTCAGTGAGAAAACGCACCTGCAGTTAAGTCACTGAAGCAGCGTCCGCATTCACGCCCGACGCGACCTCTCACTGGCGCCGGCATTGCAGCAGCGCGACGGCCGAGAGAGCGCCACCCGCGCGGCATCCCGGTGCAAGTGACTGCTCCGCGTTAATGACACCACAGCTGCCGACGAACCTACTCCGATGCCAGCCGTCCATCCGTCTGCCGTGGCTCATTGCCATTCTCCCGCTATATTAACTTGAGCCCCAGCTCCCAGCCATAGCCAAAGACCCACACTCATTATCCTCCGGTCCCTTCCTTCTGTTGGCACCACTCCAACCATGGCCTCCGGGCACTCCAAAGCTCTCTTGGACGTACTGTCGCAGGAGCAGACGAAGGACATCGGTGGCTCCGATCCGGGCGCACTCCAAAGCTCTCTTGGACGTACTCTCGCAGGAGAAGACGAAGGAGATCGCCGGCTCCCTCCCGAGCGCCCTCCGCCGCCACGACCATGAAGCCGGCGCGCGTGCGCGGGCGCAGCCGGCAGCGAGGAAGAGTAGTACACGGTAGGTCGCCACCGCTCTGGTCCCAGGAAGGCCGCCGCTCCTCCACTCAGTCGACGCCAAGCTTGGTGGGATAAAAATTGGCGGCCGATTAGCCGCTTGACGGCGACGTGGAGGCGGAAATCTTCATAACCTTGTGCTCCGGAGGAGGAGGTTATCGAGGCGGATAAGGAGGAGGCAAAGGCAATGGCCGGCTTTCTCGGGTTCATGGCCGGACATGGTGGTCGGGGCCCGACGATCGTTTTGATTAGGTTTACAGTAGGTTTTAGTACGGTTTGTGCAAAATATGTAATGAATTTCATCCAGTTTATAGGTAAAGTTCTCGAAATGTAATGAATTTCGTCCGGTCAATTTGAAATTTGCTTTGTTTGCACGAATTTCGTCCGGTTAGTTCATATAGTTGTCGAAAGGTATGCAGGCAGCATTGGATGGCATCCATCAGTGTCCTCGGACAGATGCCGGTGTAAATTTGAGGGCCAGCGCTGGAGATGCCCTAACTATCATGCTATAATCGCTAAAAGTGCTCCATTATTTCGCAGGGAACAGTTATCCTTCGATCAAAATCAGATCCGCCGTGTTTCGCACTCCTCCTACGTAAGAGTGTAGACTCTTGCTTACATAAAAATGGAGCAAGTGGACGGCACTGTAGCATGACATATCACTCAAACTAGCCCGCCTAACACGTGGGAAAGCACCGCCCTCGTCATTTTGTTCTGGATTTCTATCAATCGATCGCACGAAAATGTTACGTTTTGCAAGTTCAAAAGGAAAAGGCGGCACACTTACAACTCGTATGCGTCGCGTTCATGTCGCACCCCCGACAGTCCGGCTCGCACGCTGCTCACGATAGGGGACACGCGTTGTCTTGCATTTTCACTGACATGTGGGACTGCAATTGAATAAACCGTCGATAGCCGAAATCTAATCACTCGGCGGGCATCAGCTGAGAGGAGATAGACGGGGGAGGGAGAAGAGATCGCCCGCCTGCCATGCACGGACTCCATGAAATATGTGGTGATAATGTGAGGTGGGCCATGTGGGAGTCCGCACCGCTTCCAAGCCTGCTTCTTACCGCCCTGGCCCACCAGAACCCCTCCCCCACCCCACCGGGCGCGGATTCTCTACCTTGCCATGGGCAAGGCAGGGAGCTACAGTGCTCTACCTTTGTCCAAGAGACATTGGATCAAAAGTGGGTGGTACAGATCGGGGCAAAGACTGTAGCGAATACACTATAGTGACGCAATGTTTAATGTTCATGTCCAGATCACTATTTTCGGTACTGTAGCGACTGTACTATTGCATCAAATCTGGGCAGTCTGTAATCGATCCAACAAATGAAAGAAGAGGAAAGGTAGAGGTACTATAGCTCTCTGCCTTGCCCATGGCAAGGTAGAGAATCCACAGCTGACCCCACCACCTCCCCGCGCGCGCTCGAGGTACTATAGCTCTCTGCCTTGCCCATGGCAAGGTAGAGAATCCACAGCTGACCCCACCACCTCCCCGCGCGCGCTCCCCCCTCAGAGGCCAGCTGCCCGCATTCATAGAAACTAGTACCAGTAAAATTCTGGGCTATAAAGGGCATGTACAATGGTTGATAAGATAGTCTTATCATTAGTCTTGCATGTAATTTAGAGATGACAAAAAAACATGTGTACAATGGATCATCTCTTAACCTTATCTTCAATAACTAGTTATTCCTAAAAACATGGTGAAACATATTGTGCTAAGAGATCATCTCTTGTCTTCTCGACAAGCCCACTTGTGTGGAGGAGAGAGAGGCATTGACAAAGTCAAGGAGTGGGATCTGCAGGAGCCCGTCTCTACACGTGCTCCTAGGTATAAAAAACTAATTCTAAAAAAGAGGTATAAAAAACAATTGTGTCTAAAAAAGAAAGGTAAAAAACATTTGAGAGGAAATAGATAGAGAGAAAGTGAGAAAAAGTTGTAACCTTATAGTCAACACTATGGTAGTATTACATGAGGAAGGAGGGAGTGGTGCACATGCCAAGTTCACTGGGCTGCCGTGTTCCACACTCCTCCGTCGTAACAGTGGAGACAATAGGTTTCATCAAAAATAAACAATGAATACTCGTTGCTCGTCCACTATATCGGAAAGAATACTTTCATTCGCTGACATGTGGGACGTCGACCATCCTGGTCCACCTGCCATGCACAAAATTATCCTGATCCACCTGCCATGCACAAAGTTAGTCGGACGAAGGAACCATCATGACTTTGTTGAATTCCGCTTCTTCATGAAAACTCTACCCACAGTACTGCTACCACACGCAAAGACTGGATGGCACTATACCACGTCATATCACTAAAACCCACTAGGACAAACTAGCCCGCCTAGGATTTGTACTCCCTCCGTTTCAAAGTTAGTAGTACAAAGTTGACTCATCTATTTTGGAACGGAGGGATGTCTCTGTATTGCTATGATTTTGTGTTGTACATCTCTATACTTTTGCTACGATTTTCCTACCCTATGAACCAAGAGGCCTGAATGTATCCGTGTCGACTATTGACTGATCGATCGCTAAGCCTACAATTTTAGGAGCTTGGGCTATTGGCCGATCGACGACGGATCAGTATAAGCGTACCACGAGCTCATCAGCCCCAACATTTCTCTTTGGTGAGTGTTTTGCAAATACTATAGCTCGCACAGTAGCTAGCCTACTAACACCAAGAATCATCAAATAAGCCCTGCTGATATGATAAACAGTTCAAACTTACATCTAAGCATGCCATATATTACATCAAAAGCTTGTGAGGATACATCTGTTTCCATAACTTGGAGAGGGTTTGCATGATTCACTATCAAACAAAAGTAGCAAGTACTTCCCACACAAGGGTTTGATAACATGCATCGTTCTGGTAATTAAACACAGGGCAATGCAAACTACCCTGAAGGATTAGCGCGACCAACTATTTCTTGTCATCGATCTCTCGGGCAATGACCACAGCACGGACAGCGGCATGGGAATCGATCTCTGGGGCGATGTGCATAGGGTGGACAGCGGCATCAGAATCGATCTCCGGGGCGGTGCCAACAGGACGGACTGCGACATCGAAAACGATCTCTGGGGCGTTGTCCACAGGACGGGCCGTGACATCGGAATCATCAAGGACGTCCACCGGCACCTGCACAACCCTAACATATTAGCAAGCACATTGCAAATAATAAAAAACCACAACTTTTGGTAATAAGCCATTATTTTTTACCTTGTGCAGCTCACCGGGGGATCCCATCCCTCCCGGGGCCATCTCCTCGTCCTCGATGGGGGCCATCACCTTGCCAGGGGAATACTGCTTCTCAACCACGACTATCTCCTCAAACTCGGTCTTGAGCCTCGCATAGGTGGCCATCAGAGTTTCTAGGGTAGGCACGGTGGGGCCCTTGCTGTTCTTCCAACTTTCTTTGAGGAGTTCGTCCGCCAACGTCGTCAACTCTTTGGCCAGTGCTTGTTTCTTGGAGTTCTTCGTCTCCATGGGTTGGCCCGCCAACATGGTCAACTCGTTGGTCGGTGCTCGCTTCCTGGAGATCGCTGTCTCTAGTGGGTTGTCCGCCGGCAACTCTTTGCCTAGTGCTCCAGGATCCATCAATGAACTGACAAACAAAAAGCAATCGAAAGGAAACCACAATCGCAATGAAAACGGGAAAAGAATAGGCTGTGGGAATCGGTCGGTGCTTCGCAAAAAGAAGATTCTTGGAATGAAAATATAGCAGCATCACTGATTCACCCACCTTTCCTTCGTCGGTACAGAAGAAAAATGGCAGAAGTGAGTAGCCTGGAGTGAGGTTTTCTTCAAGAAAGGGGAGAAAGGGCTTCAACGAGCGTTCCAGTGAAATGATGGTTGCTTCGTCCAGTCCAACTTCGAGGCCACTTTACCACTGCTAGTAAAGGTGTGGGTTTTGTGATATGACGGGTCATGACGGCCACACCGGAGTGACCGGTGAATTTCGACAGTAGCACCTCGCTGTGATTTGGTGGATGGCACGCGGGCCCGGATGCTTTGATGTCCCGCATGTAGATAAAGCGGCTAGTCATATAGGAGTGGTCAATATTGTGCACCGCGACCAAGGCAGAGAGGAAAACGAGAGAACTACGTAATTAATGCATGAGTTTAATTAGGGTAGTTTTGTAAAGTACGAGATACATTCCTCCAATCGCAAAATGCCTTGGTTGATGAGGTTTGAGATTTGAGCCCTATAAACCGGAAGGGAGATTTGAGATTTGAGATACTGCACGCGGTGTAGTCTAGTCACTTGTTGGAATCTCTAGAAAGACTTATACCGCATGATTCTTTGCTTCTTCTTACTACTACGTACTACTTCGCCGACATGTGGGACAGCCGGCAGCATCCGGGTCAACGTAATACGTGTCATGCACCAGATTAGAGTGCGGAACGGAAGGGGGGCATCACCCCGGTCGTAACGCCTAGCCCTATTTGGATACTCTAACTCAGTTAAAGGTTAGAGTTAGATTCTAATCCTGAACTAACCCTGAAGTAACTCTAGCGAAGGAGGTGTTTGGATGACAGGGTTAGATGGAGCGCGGATACGGCGAGGTGCCTTCATGGGCAGTGCGAGAGGGAGGGAGGGAGAGGATGATAAGCTTCGAGGAAGTGGGGAGGGATCTGCTGCGGGGAGAGCGAGAGAAAAATGTGTTTTTAGTGTCCCAAGAAGAACTAACCCAAATAAGCACCTCTTGGGTGGGTTAGATTTTTTTTCGGGTTAGTTGAGTTCAAACTAACCCAAACTAACTCTAACACATGGATCCAAACAGTAACCCAAAGTAACCCTCCTGTTTGGATATTTTTGGGTTAGTTGAGTTCAAACTAACCCAAACTAACTCTAACACATGGATCCAAATAGTAACGTGCCGTCAAATCGCACAGCCCGACCTTTCCAGCAGTAAATAAGTTGAATCCGCTACTCCCTCACCCTCCTCGCCTCTCTGTCAAACCATCTACGCGAAAACTGCCACGCGTACTGCCCGGGAAAAGCCCCGCCCTCAACTTTTAACTACGCGAAAATAGTTCGAGCTTGTTCGTTCTATATAAATACTAGTACTGTATGTTTATTCACCCGTGGGGTTGTTCAATGAATGGAGGGCCGGGGAGCACAAGTGAACAATACTACTACTACTACTACTACTAGTAAGTAGGAGTCGTACAGGTAGTCACCTTAAATAGAGAGTTTCTTTTCTTTAATGCCACGTACACAAATGGAAACGCTTGTTGTGGAGAGAAAAAGATAACCACTCCACTATATATGTACGCAGGGGCCTTTGCGCTTGCTTTACTAGGGTTGCTCTCTTCATTCTCTCATCCTCTCCAGATATAAACAAGACAGCGGTAGCAACATTTTCTCTCTGCTCAGCGCTGGTCACAGATCCTGCCGGATCCCTTCGGCTGGTGTGTGTAGAGGACTAGGTGCACCATTCACGCGGTCATCACCGGTGAAGGAGGAAACCCACAGCTGCCGGAGGGGCCCGATCCTCTGCCCGTGCCGTTCTCTCCGACACAGCGCCGGCTCGGGAGGTCTTCTGACCCTTCTTCCTCCCTGCCGTATTGTCCGCAGATCCGACCTGCCGCCGCCAACGTCCCGACGACCCTCGGGTATAAGTTCTTCGAAAATGGCCTTGCTCTACTGCCCCAGCTCCCCACGTGTCTGCATGTGCATCTTTTTTACTCCCATCAGCTCTTCCAAAGCCACCTAAATTTTTAGTATTATTAGAGGTAAAGCTACTTCATGCATTCGAATCTAGGGCTTTGTTCAAACAACGAACAAAGGAGGGAAAGTTGTAGCATGAATCTAGGACTCGATTCAAAGAGGAAATAATATGGTGAAAGTAGTAGAGACCAGATACCCAACCGGTCTCTTGGTTGAAAAGGGAAATAATGGGAAAACGTAGTACAAACTGGATAAGGAACAAATCTATTATTGGTTGAAAAAGGGATAGAAAGTGGCGGCTGGTGGACAAGTCAACAGAGTATGTCCAGGATTAGATTTGTTGCCCTCGCATAGTAAAAGGTCTCCAGGATTAGAATTGCTGCCCTCACATAGTAAAAGGTCTCAGGATTAGATTTGCTGCCCTCACATAGTAAAAGGTCTCCAGGATTAGATTTGCTGCCCTCACATAGTACATGGTCTCTAGGATTGGGTTTGCTACCCTCACATAGTAAAAGGTCTCCAGGATTAGATTTGCTGCCCTCACATAGCATGAACAAACTCGGCATCACCACTTTATGCCTCCTTGTCGGTACATTGTGCTGATGCGTCCATTGTCGCATGTCCTTATACCGACCTTTTGCTGTTGTTAATGTAAGGGCGCATGTAAAATGAAGCGATCACACTGTTACCTTAGGGACATGTCTAACGAGTGTTATTGTTAATCTAATGCCTCCAGTGATAAGATGCAATTAAACTGTGTTACAAATGGCACTCCTGCTGTTTTCCCCAGTATGATAAGTAAGTTGCTCCTTTACGCTGCTGAGTGTCCTGGTGTCCCCACCGTCCCATGCCCTTAAACCAACTCTTTAGCTGCTATTGATTTACTGTATCTGGTAAACAAGCAATGCCACCATTAAAGTAATCCCATATTTGAGGAATCTCATTGTTGATCGTAATGCTTCTGGTAACATGAAGCATTGCTGACATTTTAAAATTTCTACTGTCCTTGCGTGATTGCCATGAACATAATTAAGATGCTTATTTTCATTTCGTATATGTTTCGCATATTCTTATTGACCAGCAACTGTTTACTTTCTATCTTTTTGTGCAGATAGGGATATCCATTTCACCTTGTTGCTATTGTGAGCTTTTGGTGAACTGCACAAAACACTTTTTTTGGAATGACTGTCTTGTGCAGTTCAACTAAAATGTCACATGGGCAACATCTCTCAATTTTGGTGGAACTGCACGAAATGGTGATTGGAGTTTCCAAAATCTCCGTCAAGTTCTGCTGGTAATCTCGTGCAACATTTTATTAGCCTTTGCAAGATGAGCCGTCACTGTCACCACAATGGAACTTTATTTGAGTGGAACTGCATAAAAGGATAAGAAAATTATAGTTGCACCTTACATGAGCCAGATAGCCAATCTTAATGTTCCTCAATTTTAGTGCAACTACTAAAGAAGAACCTGCCAGCTCACGAGAGCAAGTACTTCTTGCTAGCTAAATGATGCAATCTTTGCTTCATTTCAGGTGAACTACAGAAAAGGCGCATGAATTGAATCATGGAACTCCAGGCAGGCCTCATCCGAGTGGAGCTGCAGGTTGAGTTCAAGGAGGCCTCTATTAAAGTGAAATCATGCTCTTCTTGTTTGTGGTGTGCAAACAGGAATACTCAACTACAGGTGTTGTGACGGTCAAGAGCATTCGCCAAGTTCTTCAATTGTATGACATGGCTAGCCAAGATGGATTTAATCCCGATATTCACTTTATCAAAAGGCTCTAATGGGTTGGTTCTGAATCTTGCAAGATGGGAATCAATGAGATGTGTAGGCATCTTTGTTGTACTTATTATTTGAATCTTATTTGTTGGTTCTGAATCTTGCAAGCTGGGAATCAATGAGATGTGTAGGCATCTTTGTTGTACTTATTATTTCGATCTTATTTGTTGGTTCTGAATCTTGCAAGCTGGGAATCAATGAGATGTGTAGGCATCTTTGTTGTACTTATTATTTGGATCTTATTTGTTGGTTCTGAATCTTGCAAGCTGGGAAACACGGCATGATGATGCAGAGGACAACAACCATAACAAACAGTTCAAACTTGGTAGTATTATCTTTGTGAAAGTGCGACAAATGTGCTGATCGTGTGCGTGCC
This sequence comes from Triticum aestivum, assembly GCF_018294505.1. NCBI lineage: Eukaryota > Viridiplantae > Streptophyta > Magnoliopsida > Poales > Poaceae > Triticum > Triticum aestivum. The sequence goes on from NC_057796.1 coordinate 487,606,866, forward strand.
GAGAATAATAATTCTAATTGTTGTGCATGTTGATCCTGTGGCACTGATAGAGCGAGCCAATGCAATGCTTGTTTTAAGTATAAATTTCTATTAAAGCTAATTAAATTTAAGTAAAGTGACCACTAACTCCTGTTATTACAGTACCAATACAGACCCGCTCGTGAACCGACGTGTGGCCGTAGTAGGTTTCTTAATGGAGGCGTTTGAATACGCCGAGGGTGCATCTTCTGTCGGGCGTGCAGCGGACGAGGGAGGGGTAGTAACTGTTGTCACCTGTACACACTCAGTTTACTGTTCAACCCAGTTCCCCAAGAGCTGAAAAACGAACTGCTACCGCCGCCTACACACTCGTTCACTTGAAGAGACGCCAATGGCGATCCGAGGGGTGAGCCTGCTGGATATGGACTTCAGCAAGGAGTTCCCCTTTGAGTTCGCCGTTCAGTCCTATGGCTGCACCAAGATGAATGTGATGTACACCAACGATCCGGACTCGGTGAAGCTCTGCCTTGCCGAGTTCAAGTAGTACCTACAGGACGAGAAAGCACAAGCTTGCAGGACTAGACCATGTGCCCATCCATTCGTCTCCTGACAGGGACCGGCGGATCGCCGTCGCCCAGGTATGTGTGCGGGACGAGGTTCTCATCTACCACTTCTGTAGGGCCATCAGAGGTTCTAGAGCATTCGCCCGTTTCATAGGCAGCGCCGACTGCACCTTCGCTACGGTGGAGAGAAGGAAGAACGCGATGATTCGGCCATCTGGTGCAACAAGCTTGTTGACATCCAGAAGCAATACAAGGTCATCAGCAACGGGCAGGAGAAGGACTCCGTGGTTGACCTCGCCGAGACCATCATCGACCCCTGATACGCCAACATGAAATAAGACAACGATACCGAGGACCTGAACACGTGGGAGGTACCTCTGAATCTAGCCTACATAACCTACGCGGCCAAGGACGCATACGCCTGCTACGACATGTACAGGCAGATCTTGGACGTGAGGGCGTGTCTGCTTCCCGTAACCGACGAGTACCCGGACAGCAGCATCATCATGATCAAGCGTGCCAGGAAGGTCTAGATGTTGTACTCTATCTGTTTATAAGCACCTTTATCATCTGAGTGTTTCATGCATTAGCCTATGTGTTGTAATTATCTGTTTTGTCCGAAATATTTCTTTTAAGAACCCATTAACCTGTTTGCTTTTTTTAGTGGCTATTTGCTTATGTATGTAACTAGTTCACTTGTCCGTTAAAAAAAACTAGTTCACTCGGCTGCCGTGCTTTGAATCTCCTTCCTCCCAACATATTCCCCTCCTCAGGTGGACCCAGCAGGTCTCGTACACAGAAATAAGGGACCAACCACCTATCCATTTGTATTTCTTTATTTTGTTCAATCTTTCGTCCTCTTCCTATACAGCGGCTAGCCATCATAGCCTATGGCGTTGGCCAGGCCATCCCTCTACTACCACACATTGTCCAGCGGCGGCAGCTCCACCGGCCCACCCTGCACCTGATCAAGTCAACCCTCGTACTCCCCTCCGCCTGCGTCTTCCCCTGCTCTGGTTCGTTCGGTCCGAGGTCTCGATATCGTTGTCGGTGTCAAAACCGGCGGATCTCGGGTAGGGGGTCCCGAACTGTGCATCTAAGGCGGATGGTGACAGGAGGCGTGGGACATGATGTTTACCCAGGTTCAGGCCCTCTCGATGGAGGTAATACCCTACTTCCTGCTTGATTGATCTTGATGATGAGTATTACAAGAGTTGATCTACCACGAGATCGTAGAGGCTAAACCCTAGAAGCTAGCCTATGATTATGATTGTTGTTGTCCTACGGACTAAACCCTCCGGTTTATATAGACACTGGAGGGGGCTAGGGTTACACAGAGTCGGTTACAAGGGAGGAGGTCTACATATCCGTATTGCCAAGCTTGCCTTCCATGCCAAGGAGAGTCCCATCCGGACATGGGACGAAGTCTTCAATCTTGTATCTTCATAGTCCAACAGTCCGGCTAAAGTATATAGTCCGGCTGTCCGAGGCCCCCCTAATCCAGGACTCCCTCAGTCGTCCTCCGCCTTGGTGCTCTAGCCGCGGCGCCGCCGTCTGTCGTTCCCAACATGGTCAGCAAAACAAGAGGAATCGGGAGACAACTGTTCGTCGAGAGGCTGACAGTCCCGGGCCCACCAGGTCCATGGCCTAGTTTTTGTTGTTTAACATGGGCAGCCCACGACATGTTTCAACATTTTTTGGATCCAGCAGGTATCAAGCGGCCTCTGGGCCTCCCAACCTAGCTTGTCTATAACATCAGCAGCCCAAGTTATGTTTGTTTTATCAAGACGACGCACAGCTTAGTTCTATTTTTCTATAAGAATGCAAAAATGAACCTGTTTTCTATAAGAATGCAAAACTGAACCTATATTTATATCTTATTTTATTACACACACACACACACACACACACACACACACATATATTAGAAACAACATAAGTTTCCGTTAAACCTGTCGTTCGTCCAACCATTTTATAGACCTTCCCACCTCCTTTTTTTCGTTTTCATTAATCCTATATCTGAATTTTCTCCCACTTTCTTTTTCGATGTAAACTGAGTTTTCTCCCAGTACTTTTCCCTAGAACCAACTAAACTGTCCCTCGTCTAGCCTAAAAATAATAATACCCCACGTACTATTAACTCATCAAATTTAAATGATATTTTATTTCGTAAGTTGAAAGTTCTTACAAAATAATAATAATAATTGTTTATATATAACTTGGCAAGTTAACTCCTAGTGATTGCGTACATAAGCTTGCAAAGATTTTACTGACCAATGCAGTAATAGACGTGAAATCATGTGTTTATGTTTTTATAACATTTCTCCGTCTAGCCCAACATGATATTTTCACCCAGCCCAGCAAGTCCGCGGATTTTGAGAAACAAATGGGCTTTAAATTCTACCTTATATATAAACGGGTTGCATAGATGCTACATCATTGTTTCACCCAGCCCACCAAATGGACTAAAAAAACAAATGGACTGGCTGACATGTGGGCCAGTAGGTTGAAGCCTAAGAGGGCGTTGGATTTACATCCAATGGCCGGCATTCTTCTTCAATCTCTCGTCTTCTTCCCCCAGCGCTGTCGGGACCGCCTGCTCCAGCCTCCGGCGTCCAGCGGCGTTGTTTTGCGCTCCTCAGCGAAAAGCTACCCCGCCGACAGCCAGGCCATCCCTCCACTCCACACCTCCTGTTATTCTCTGCCGAGTGTAGGCCCACCCCACACCCGAACCAGTCAAGTTTCCCACTCCTCTCCGTCTGCGAATCCACTGCCGCGTCTTCCCCATCTCCTGGTCGTTCCAGTCTGGGGCCTCGCCGTCGTCCACCACCTCGGTGCGCTCGGCGCGGCGTGGTCAACATACAAGAGTCATCGGAAGAGGACTATACGTGGAAAGCCTGATGGCTGGGACCCACGAGGTCCATGGTCGCACGCAAGGAAAGTTCCTCCTTATTACGCACTGTACGTGGACTGTACGTGGGAAGGGCTTCCGTATTTCGCGAAAAAAATGTTCCCCCCGCTGACAAGTCGAACCCACCAGCTATATCTTCGCATGCAAGGAAGTGCCTCCTTATTACGCACAAAAAAAATGAATACCCCCCTGCTAGCTAGGACCCACCATAGTGGGTGGCTGACTTGTGGGCCTACTAAATTGACGGGGATGAAGGGCTTTGTCAACTTAGTGAATATGAATGATTCTAGCTACAGTGACCGTACGATGTCCATCCAACCGCCATAGTGCTTCTTCAACCTCTAGTCTTCTTGCTCCAGCCGCCCAAAGCAGCGCCGGTCGTGCCGCATGCTCCTGCCTCCCGTGGCCGGCTGTGATGCCGCGGAGGCCTCACCGCCCCCTACTACTCCCACTGCTGGCCAGGGCATCCCTCTACTCACCCACACTCCCTGTTATTGTGCAGCGACGGCAGCCTCACGCCGCAGCCAAACCAGTGAACCCTTGTACTCCTCTTCGCGTGGGCATCCACTATCGCGTCTTCCCCGGCTCCGCGTCGTCCCCTTCCTAGGCCTCGCCGTCGTCCACCGCCTTGGTGCTCTCGCGCGGCGTGGTCAATGTGGTCAACGACCAACTTCCATCGGAAGAGTACTGTACGTGGAGAGGCTGACAGCTGGGTCCACGGCCGCAGCTGGGTCCACGGCCACAGCCCAGTTTTTTTGTGATTTGCCAAGTAAGTCGCTTTGTCAGGCCCGTTGGGCTGCAAATCTTTCAAGACGAGGAGAGCTTCATTCGGCTGGCCGAGAAAATGGCCTATCAGTAATGAGAAATGGGCTGTACATTTATAAAACACATCAAACCGGCAATTAGTTTCAAATTTCTTTTTTTCATTATGAGATTTTAAATTGCATTTATTTCTCTGCGTGGACAATTTGTTGGATTTTATATTGATATACATTGATTTTTTTAAATCAGTTTGAAAGTGACTCGAAATTTCGGGATTAAAAACAGTTCGGACCGCACCGAAATATGCAAAATTTTGTTTAATTTTTTAACTGTGGCCACAATATGGGCTGTAATGCTAACAAAAAGAATATGGGCTCCAAAAAAACCTTAAGAATTAGCAAATGGGCTGCAAATTATTAGAAATAATGGTAGATGGGTTGTATGATATTTCCCACAGATTTCTGCTCTTCCTGCTCCAGCCGCTCAAACAAGCGCCGGCGGGACTGTTGGATGCACAAGCAATGACTGTTGGATGTCCATCCAACGATGGTCATGCTTCTTCAATCTCTGCTCTTCCTGCTCCAGCCGCTCAAACAAGCGCCGGCGGGACTGCATGCTCTCTCCTTCCCGCGGCCCGCTGTGCTACCGCGCAGGCCTCACTGCCCCACTGTACTCCCATCGCTGGCCTAGCCATCCCTCTACTCACCCACACCTGCTGTTATTCTCTGGCGACGGCAGACGAACAAGTAAACCCTTGTATAGTCGTACTCTCCTCCGCGTGGGAAACAACTGCCGAGTCTTCCCTGCCTCCGTGTCGTTCCCTTCCTAGGCCTCACCGTCATCCATCGCCCTGGTGCTCTCGGCGCGGCCTGGTCAACGTGGTGAACGACCGACATGCATCTGAAGTGGACTGTACGTGGAGAGGCTGACAGCTGGGTCCACGGCCGCACGCAAGGAAATGCCTCCTTATTACGCGCAAAATAATGATTCCTCCACCTGACATCTGGGACCCACCGAAAGGGCCTTTGTATTTCGCGAAAAAAATGTTACCACCACTGACAGCTTGGACCTACCAGTTATATCTTCGCACGCAAGGAAGTGCCTCCTTATTACGCACAAAAAAAATGAATACTCCCCCTGCTAGCTAGGACCCAGTATAGTGGCAGGCTAACTTGTGGGCCTACTAAGTTGACGGGGATGGAGGGCTTTGTCAACTTAGTCAATATGCACGATTCTGGCTCCATTGACCGTACGATGTCCATCCAACGGCCGTAGTGCTTCTTCAACCTCTGGTCTTCTTGCTCCAGCCGCCCAAACCGGTGCCGGTCATGCCTCGTGCTCCTGACTCCCGTGGCCGGCTGCGATGCGGCGGAGGCCTCACCGCCCCCTACTACTCCCACCGCTAGCTAGGCCATCCCTCTACTCACCCACACCCCCTGTTATTCTGCGGCGACGGCAGCCTCACACCACAGCGAACCAGTGAACCCTCATACTCCTCTACGCGTGGGCATCCACTGCCGCGTCTTCCCCGGCTCCGCATCGTCCCCTTCCTAGGCCTCACCGTCGTCCACCGCCCTGGTGCTCTCGGCGCGGCGTGGTCAACGTGGTCAAGGAACGACTTCTATCGGAAGAGTACTGTACGTGGAGAGGCTGACAGCTGGGTCCATGGCCGCAGCAAGGAAGTGCCTCCTTATTACGCGCAAAATAATTATTCCTCCACCTGACAGCGGGGACCCACCGGACGGGCCACCGTATTTCACAAAAAAATGTTTCCCCCTGACTGCTGGGACCCACCAGCTACATCTTCGCATGCAAGGAAGTGTGTCCGGGCAAAAAAAATAAACGATTCGCCCCCCTGACTGCTGGGACCCACCAGCTACATCTTCGCACGCAAGGAACTGCCTAATAGTCGGGACCCGCCTAGTCGAAGCGTATGTAGCGTTGTCATTCTGTTCACGAACGTGTACGTACATACTGGTCGATGTAGAGGCGCGCACATGTCATAGTAGAGGTGCGCACGTAGCCTGTACACGTACGTACATCGGCCAGTGTGCAAGAAAGAAAATACGGCCACGTACGTACATTCAGGCAGGGTCTCGAACGCCTACTCGCGCATACGTACGGCCAGGGCTCGTGTACATGGCTGGGTCGGAACAGAGAAACCGTGTCGTCGTCGTGTTCATGGGGAGCCAACCGGCTGGGTCGGAACGGAATGCGTTGTCGTGTTCATCGGGAGGGCTTGGACGGAACAGCCGATGGAAACGAGGCCTGGCGTACCGCAGAACGGAGGAAACGGCCTTGTGTTTGATCGACCACGTTCGAAACGGGATCCTGTTCATAGGGAGGGGTCTGGCGTACCGCAAAACGGAGGAAACGGACCTCCTACGGTCGAAACGGGGGTCCTGTTGATCGGGAGAGGTGTGGCGTACCGCAAAACGGAGGAAACGGACTTGTGTTGGAGCGCTACGGTCGAAACGGGGGTCCTGTTCATTGGGAGGGGTGTGGCGTACCGCAAAACGGGACTCCACGGGATATTGTTCATCTCCACCGTCAACCCCCTCCAGCCTCCACGGGCTACTGTTCATCCACAGTTGACCTCCTCCAGCCTCCACCTGCGACTGTTCATCCACAGGCTCCTCTTCATCCAGCCTCCACCGTGCGCTACTCCACCGGCTACTGTTCAACCAGCCCTCTCCACGGGCTCCTGTTCAACCACCCCTCCACGGGCTACTGTTCATCCAGCCCTCCACCGTCTACTGTTCATCCAGCCCTCCACGGGGTGGTCCTGTTCATCCAGCCCTCCACGGGGTCCTGTTCATCTAGCCCCAACCGGCTCGATCGATCGGGGTCCTGATCATCCAGAGGCAACACCACGGGGTCCTGTTCATCCACCCCCACCGGGAACTGTTCATCCAAACCCCCCAGCAACGCTCACTGTTCATCCAGAGGCAACACCACGGGGTCCTGTTCATCCACCCCCACCGGGAACTGTTCATCCAATCCCCCCCAGCAACGCTCACTGTTCATCCAGAGGCAGCATCGATCGGCTTTAGTTAGCAACTGTAAAGGAATCGCTCGATCGCAGTTAACAGCCATCGATCGATCGCTCGGGTCCAGTAATGCGTAGCCTGCAGTGCAATCGCTCGGGTTCAGTTAGAGCCCAATGCCTCGCTCGGGTTCAGTTAGAGCCCAACGCCTCGCACCCACGTGCGTGCGTGTACGAGAAAAACGCGCATCACTCGGCCCCGACCACCCACCGTAACCGGGAACACCCCGATATTTTCCTCGCCCTCGCTTCTACCACGGTTTTTTCTGTCATGGACGGCCCAAAGAATGTCATGCAGCTGCGTCTCCGGCCCGCCCAGGACGAAAAGCCCATTTTCTGTCATGATTTTTTGTCATAGAAGTAGGACCCCACCACATCTATGATGATACCGTGTTTTGTCACAATTATTGTCATAGAAGTGTCATAAGTATGACAGGAAAAAAATTCATTTGCCCCAAAATGTCACGGATGTGTCTTTTTTTTTGTAGTGACTATTGTTGCGGGACGCCGGGCGCCGGCGTCACTTGTGGGACGTGGATCTAGTGTTCAACGCCGAGCGCCTCATGTACCATGCATCGATGATACTTGCTATTTAGGGTTCTATCGATGACGAGGAACCCCTAACCCGCTCAGTCCTCTTGTAAATATTTAGTTAGGTTGACGGAAAAATAATATTGCTATGAAACTCATCTTTCGATTTAAATGTGCAGTCTTTTAGTCGCTGCGAGGGTCTAGTGTTCGACGAGCTCCGCCCCTGCGTTCGTGGGTTAGAACAAATGACATCTCCCCCCCTTGATTTGCTCTGTTCCGGTCTTCGTGCCGATGAAACTTGCTATAGGTGTCTTCAATCATCAGTATGCGTGACCACTATGCGTCTCCCGTTCGAATGGGTTACATCGATAAATATGCATGCATTTGCATATTTATAACCGTGATTCTTTAGAACTGTCCAACGTTCTCCATGGACAGCCCGAGTATGTGTAGATTAGGTTCATTTTCCCATATGCTCTGCTCCGGATCCGATGCAGAATTTCGTTAGTGCCTCCCTATTGTTCTCCGGGTACACATCCTCTCTGCTTATTGCCGAGACGTGTATCAGGAAAACAGTGGGGAGGTGCTGCCCAAATTTTGTGTCGGATCCGGAGCAGAGAATGGGAAAACGAACCCAATCTACACATACTCGGGTGGGATTAGGACCTATCTTTACCTATGAGCGTCTAGGTTGCATGTACACAATAAAAGTGACAAACTCCATTAACTGATGAATATATATATATATATATATATATATATATATATTTCTTATGTGTCCAGTAGCTAGGCAAGATGATTGATCGTGCATGGATGTACACCGGCCACACTAGTCAGAAAGACATGACCAATGAATGGTTAACAAAAACCAAGGGGTTTGTGATATGTCTCCAACGTATCTATAATTTTTGATTGTTCCATGCTATTATATTATCTATTTTGGATGTTTAATGAGCTTTAATATGCTCTTCTATATTATTTTTTGGACTAACCTATTAACCGAAGGCCCAGTGTCAGTTTCGGTTTTTTTGCTTATTTCAGTGTTTTGCAGAAAAGGAATACCAAACGGAATGAAACCTTCGCGAGGATCTTTCTTGGAACGAACGCAATCCAGAAGACTTGGATCTGAAGTCTGGAACTCCGTGAGGCGGCCACGAGGCAAGAGGGCGCGCCCAGGGGGTAGGCACGCCCCCAACCCTCGTGGGCCCCACGGAGGTCCACGAACATACTTATTTCGCCTATATATATACTCTTATACCCTAAAAAATCAGGGGGAGCCACGAAACCATGTTTTCACCGCTGCAACCTTCTGTACCCGTGAGATCCCATCTTGGGGCCTGTTCCGGCGATATGTCGGAGGGGGAATCGATCATGGAGGGCTTCTACATCAACACCATAGCCTCTCCGATGATGTCTGAGTAGTTTACCACAGACCTTCGGGTCCATAGTTATTAGCTAGATGGCTTCTTCTCTCTCTTTGGTTCTCACTACAAAGTTCTCCTCAATGTTCTTGGAGATCTATTTGATGTAATAATTTTTGCGGTGTGTTTGTCGAGATCCAATGAATTGTGGATTTATGATCAAGTTTATCTATGAATAATATTTGGTTCTTCTCTAAATTCTTATATGCATGATTTGTTATCTTCGCAAGTCTTTTTCGAATTATTGGTTTAGTTTGGCCTACTAGATTGATCTTTCTTGCAATGGGAGAAGTGCGTAGCTTTGGGTTCAATTTTGCGGTGTCCTTTCCCAGTAACAGTAGGGGCAGCAAGGCACGTATTGTATTGTCGCCATCGAGGATAAAAAGATGGGGTTTATATCATATTGCTTGAGTTTATCCCTCTACATCATGGCATCTTGCTTAATGCGTTACTCTGTTCTTATGAACTTAATACTCTAGATGCATGCTGGATAGCGGTCGACGTGTGGAGTAATAGTAGTACATGCAGAATCGTTTCGGTCTACTTGACACGGACGTGATGCCTATATTCATGATCATGCCTAGATATTCTCATAATTATGTGATTTTCTATCAATTGCTCGGCAGTAATTTGTTCACCCATCGTAATATATGCTATCTTGAGAGAAGCCACTAGTGAAACCTATGGCCCCCGGGTCTATTTTCATCATATAAGTTTCCAATCTACAATTCTAGTTTCCTATTTATTTTATCTTGCAATCTTTACTTTCCAATCTGTACAACAAAAATACCAAAAATATTTATCTTATTATCTTTATCAGATCTCACTTTTGCGAGTGACCGTGAAGGGATTGACAACCCCTTTATCGCATTGGTTGCGAGGTTCTTGATTGTTTGTGCAGGTACTAGGTGACTTGCGTGTTATCTCCTACTGGATTGATACCTTGGTTCTCAAAAACTGAGGGAAATACTTACCCTACTTTGCTGCATCACCCCTTCCTCTTCAAGGGAAAACCAACCCATGCTCAAGACGTAGCAAGAAGGATTTCTGGCACCGTTGCCAGGGAGATCTACGCTCAAGTCAAGACATACCAAGTAGCCATCATAAACTCTTCTCCCTCGCATTACATTATTTGCCATTCGCCTCTCGTTTTCCTCTCCCCCACTTCTAAAACGATATTCCAAAACCTTTGCCATTTTATTCGCCCTCTTTTCCGTTCGTCTCTTTTCGCTTGCTTCTTGTGTCCTTGGGCGTTTGTGTGCCTGTTTGCTCTGATGGCTTTACCAAAAAGTGTTGATCCTCACCTTAGAAGGTTGGAAGAAATTGAAAACAATGTTAGAAGTTTTATGTCTTTGTAGTTTGAGCATAATAATTTCTTCAGAAACGAGCTTAAAGAAAAAAAAAGTTTTATGGAGTACGTGACTAAAGAGCTTGATGATATGTCTAATGAATTTTATGGTTTGAAATCTCAGTTTGCTCATCTTGAAAATTTAGTAGGTCAAATTTCGGATAAGCAGGCCACCTTAGTTAATAAGATGGCCGCTAAACTGGAGGATCTAGAGGATAATAAAGATGAAGATCTAAAAGTAATTGATGTGACTCCTATTAAATCTTTGTTTTCCAATATGAATCTTGATAAAGATTGTACTGGAGCTGAGTCAACTTTAGTTAAAAGGCGTCCCAATGATTCAGAGTTTTTAGATCTTGATGCTAAAATTAATAAAAGTGGGATTGAAGAGGTCAAAACTTTACATAGCAATGAACCCACTATTTTGGATTTCAAGGAATTTAATTATGATAATTGCTCTTTGATAGATTGTATTTCCTTGTTGCAATCCGTGTTAAATTCTCCTCATGCTTATAATCAAAATAAAGCTTTCGGTAAACATATCGTTGATGCTTTAATGCAATCCTATGAAGAAAAGCTTGAACTAGCGGTTTCTATTCCTAGAAAACTTCATGATGAGTGGGACCTACTATTAAAATTAGGATTAAATATTATGAATGCTATGCTTTGTGTGATTTGGGTGCTAGTGTTTCCATGATTCCAAAAACTTTGTGTGATGTGTTAGGTTTCCGTGAATTTCATGATTGTTCTTTAAATTTGCATCTTGCGGATTCCACCATTAAGAAACCTATGGGAAGGATTAATGATTTTCTTATTGTTGCAAATAGGAATTATGTGCCCATAGATTTCATTGTTCTTGATATAGATTGCAATCCTACATGTCCTATTATTCTTGGTAGACCTTTCCTTAGAATGATTGGTACGATTATTGACATGAAAGAAGGAAATATTAGATTCCAATTTCCGTTAAGGAAAGGCATGGAACACTTTCCTAGAAAGAAAATTAAATTGCCTTATGAATCAATTATGAGAGCCACTTATGGATTGCAAACCAAAGATGAAAATACCTAGATCTATTCTTGTTTTTATGCCTAGCTAGGGGCGTTAAACGAGAGCGCTTGTTGGGAGGCAACCCAATTTTATTTTTGTTTCTTGCTTTTTGTTCCTGTTTAGTAAAAAATAATTCATCTAGCCTCTGTCTAGATGTGGTTTTATGTTTTAATTAGTATTTGTGCCAAGTAGAACCTTTGGGAAGACATGGGTGAAGTCTTTGCAATCTTGCTGTAAAAAACAGAAACTTTTGCGCTCACGAGAATAGATGCCATTTTTTTACTGGAGAGTGCTTTTGGGTTGATTATTTTTTAAGATGATTAATAGAAAAATTACTCACGTCCAGAAATTTATTTCAGAATTTTTGGAGTGACAGAAGTATGCGTATCAATCAGATTGCTACAGACTGTTCTGTTTTGACAGATTCTGTTTTTCGTGTGCCGTTTGCTTATTTTAATGAATCTATGGCTAGTATCTGGGGGTATGAACCATATAGAAGTTGGAATACAGTAGGTTTAACACCAATATAAATAAATAATGAGTTCATTATAATACCTTAAAGTGGTGATTTCTTTTCTTATACTAACGGAGCTCATGAGATTTTCTGTTAAGTTTTGTGTTGTGAAGTTTTCAAGTTTTTGGGTAAAGATTTGATGGATTTTGGAATAAAGAGTGGACCCCTAAGCTTGGGATGCCCAAGGCACCCCAAGGTAAAATTCAAGGACAACCAAAAGCCTAAGCTTGGGGATGCCCTGGAAGGCATCCCCTCTTTCGTCTTCGTCTATCGGTAACTTTACTTGAGGCTATATTTTTATTCACCACATGATATGTGTTTTGCTTGGAGCGTCTTGTATGATTTAAGTCTTTTCTTTTTAGTTTACCACAATCATACTTGCTGTACAGACCTTTTGAGATAGACACACATGAATCGGAATTTATTAAAATACTCTATGTGCTTCACTTATATCTTTTGAGCTAGATAATTTTGCTCTAGTGCTTCACTTACATCTTTTTGGAGCACGGTGGTGGTTTTATTTTATAGAAATTATTGATCTCTCATGCTTCACTTATATTATTTTGAGTGTCTTTTAGAAAAGCATGGTAATTTGCTTTGGTTATAAAATTAGTCCTAATATGATAGGCATCCGAGATGGGTATAATAAAAACTTTCATATAGAGTGCATTGAATACTATGAGAAGTTTGATACTTGATGATTGTTTTGAGATATGAAGATGGTGATATTAGAGTCATGCTTGTTGAGTATTTGTGAATTTAAGAAATACTTCTGTTGAGGTTTGCAAGTCCCGTAGCATGCACGTATGGTAACTGTTGTGTAACAAATTTGAAGCATGAGGTGTTTCCTTGATTGTCATCCTTATGAGTGGCGGTCGGGGACGAGCGATGGTCTTTTCCTACCAATCTATCCCGCTAGGAGCATGCGCGTAGTGCTTGATTTTCGATGACTTGTAGATTTTTGCAATAAGTATGTGAGTGCTTTATGACTAATGTTGAGTCCATGGATTATACGCACTCTCACCCTTCCATCATTGCTAGCCTCTTCGGTACTGTGCATTTCCCTTTCTCACCTCGAGAGTTGGTGCAAATTTCGCCGGTGCATCCAAACCCCGTGATATGATACGCTCTATCACACATAAGCCTCCTTATATCTTCCTGAAAACAGCCACCATACCTACCTATTATGGCATTTCCATAGCCATCCTGAGATTTATTGCCATGCAACTTTCCACCCTTTCGTTTATTATGACACGCTTCATCATTGTCATATTTCCTTGCATGATCATGTAGTTGACATCGTATTTGTGGCAAGGCCACCATTCATAATTTTCATACATGTCACTCTTGATTTATTGCCCATCCCGGTACACCGCCAGAGGCACTCATATAGAGACATATTTTGTTCTATTATCGAGTTGTAATCCTTGAGTTGTAAATGAATAGAAGTGTGATGATCATCATTATTAGAGCAGTGTCTCGTGTGAGGAAAAAAGAAAGGCCAAATAAAAAAAGAGAAGGCCCAAAAAAAGGGAAGGCCAAATAAAAAAAAGATGCCCCCAAAAAATGAGAGAAAAAGAGACAAGGGGCAATGTTACTATACTTTTTTCCACACTTGTGCTTCAAAGTAGCACTATGATCTTCATGATAGAGAGTCTCTTATTTTGTCACTTTCATATACTAGTGGGAATTTTCATTATAGAACTTGGCTTGTATATTCCAACAATGGGCTTCCTCAAATTCCCTAGGTCTTCATGAGCAAGCAAGTTGGATGCACACCGACTTAGTTTCTTTTGTTGAGATTTCATACATTTATAGCTCTAGTGCATCCGTTGCATGGCAATCCCTACTCACTCACATTAATATCTATTGATGGGCATCTCCATAGCCCATTAATACGCCTAGTTGATGTGAGACCATCTTCCTATTGTTTTGTCTTCTCCACAACCACCATTCTATTCCACCTATAGTGCTATGTCCATGGCTCACGCTCATGTATTGCATGAAAGTTGAAAAAGTTTGAGAATACTAAAGTATGAAACAATTGCTTGGCTTGTCATCGGGGTTGTGCATGATTTGAGCATAAGATGGAGAATAACCAAACTATATGATTTTGTAGGGATGAACTTTCTATGGCCATGTTATTTTGAGAAGACATGATTACTTTTTTATTATGCTTGAAGTGTCATTATTTTTATGTCAATATTAAACTTTTGTCTTGAATCTTTCGGATCTGAACATTCATGCCACAATAAAGAAAATTACATTGAAAATTATGCTAGGTAGCATTCCACATCAAAAATTCTGTTTTTATCATTTACCTACTCGAGGACGAGCAGGAATTAAGCTTGGGGATGCTTGATACGTCTCCAACGTATCTATATTTTTTTATTGTTCCATGCTATTATATTATCTGTTTTGGATGTTTAATGGGCTTTAATATGCTATTTTATATTATTTTTGGGACTAACCTATTAACTGAAGGCCCAGTGCCAGTTTCTGTTTTTTTGCCTATTTCAGTGTTTTGCAGAAAAGGAATACCAAACGGAATCCAAATGGAATGAAACCTTCGCGAGGATCTTTCTTCGAACGAACGCAATCCAGAAGACTTGGAGTTGAAGGCTGGAACTCCGTGAGGCGGCCACAAGGCAGGAGGGCACGCCCAGGGGGGTAGGCACATCCCCCACCCTCGTGGGCCCCATGGAGCTCCACTGATGTACTTCTTTCGCCTATATATACTCTTATACCCTAAAAACATCAGGGGGAGCCCCGAAACCACTTTTTCACCGCCGCAACCTTCTGTACCCATGAGATCCCATCTTGGGGCCTTTTCCGGCGAACTGCCGGAGGGGGAATCAATCACGGAGGGCTTCTACATCAACACCAAAGCCTCTTCGATGATGTGTGAGTAGTTTACCACAGACCTTCGGGTCCATAGTTATTAGCTAGATGGCTTCTTCTCTCTCTTTGGTTCTCAATACAAAGTTCTCCTCTATGTTCTTGGAGATCTATTCGATGTAATACTTTTTGTGGTATGACTTGTGGATTTATGATCAAGTTTATCTCTGAATAATATTTGGTTCTTCTCTGAATTCTTATATGCATGATTTGTTATCTTCACAAGTCTCTTCGAATTATCGGTTTAGTTTGGCCTACTAGATTGATCTTTCTTTCAATGGGAGAAGTGCGTAGCTTTGGGTTCAATCTTGTGGTGTCCTTTCCCAATGAAAGTAGGGGCAGCAAGGCACGGATTGTATTGTTGCCATCAAGGATAAAAAGATGGGGTTTATATCATGTTGCTTGAGTTTATCCCTCTACATCATGTCGTCTTTCTTAATGTGTTACTCTGTTCTTATGAACTAAATACTCTAGATGCATGCTGGATAGCGGTCGATGTGTGGAGTAATAGTAGTAGATGCAGAATCATTTCGGTCTACTTGACACAGACGTGATGCCTATATTCATGATCATGCCTAGATATTCTCATAATTATGTGCTTTTCTATCAATTGCTCGGTAGTAATTTGTTCACCCACCGTAATATATGCTATCTTGAGAGAAGCCACTAGCGAAACCTATGGCCCCCGGGTCTATTTCCATCATATAAGTTTCCGATCTACAATTCTAGTTTCCTATTTATTTTATCTTGCAATCTTTACTTTCCAATCTATACAATAAAAATACCAAAAATATTTATCTTATTATCTTTATCAGATTGCGAGTGACCGTGAAGGTATTGACAACCCTTTTATCGCGTTGGTTGCGAGGTTCTTGATTGTTTGTGCAGGTACTAGGTGACTTGCGTGTTATCTCCTACTGGATTGATACCTTGGTTCTCAAAAACTGAGGGAAATACTTACGCTACTTTGCTGCATCACCCTTTCCTCTTCAAGGGAAAACCAACGCATGCTCAAGAGGTAGCAGTTTCTGAGAGCCACATTTGCAAATGGCCAGAGGACAACATGGTGCCCCTGTGTCGGGTGCAACAATTGGCACAAGAGGACAGAGGATGAAATGGGCAAACCCTGCAGAAGTGGGGTTTTACGCCAGATTATACGGTGTGGACATTTCGTGGCGAGTCTACCCAACGTGCCAGAGCTGAGGTGCTTCGTCGCCACACCGACGAGCATGGTACCGAGATGCAAGACATGGTGCAAGACTTTGATGATGCTCGGGACTCGGACGATGAGATGGAGGAACCTGCAAAGGCCTTGAATGAAATGTTGGAGTCTTCAAAATGTCCTCTCCACGAGCACACCGAGCTTTGTCAATTGGATGTCATCTCACAAATAATGGCTCTGAAGGCTCAATTCAACTTGGGCAGAGAATGCTATGACGCAATGATGACAGTATTTGGACGTTTTCTACCCAAAGGCCATGTACTACCTGCAAACCTGTACCAGTCAGACAAAATCCTCCATGCTCTTAAGATGCCCTATGAGAAGATGCATGCCTGTGAGAAGGGATGTGGCTTATTTAGGCTTCAGTATGCGGACTTGAACTATTGTCCCATTTGCAAGTCATCCAGGTATGTTGTGGTAGACAACGGTATGGGTGAGAAGACGCAAACCAAAATCCCCGTTAATGTTCTGCGGTATATGCCAATCGTACCAAGACTTTAACGTCTTTTCATGGTCGAAGAGACGGCAAGACAGATGACATGGCACAAAACGGGCAAAAGAACCCAACTAGATGCAGATGGGAAGCTGATGATGGTGCACACATCGGACGGTGAAGCATGGAAGAGCTTCGATGCATTACATGATGACAAAGCGGCAGATCTGAGGCATCCTCGAGTCGGCATCAACACGGATGGGTTCAGTGTGTTTGGTCTGACGGCAACACAATACAGTTGTCGGCCCGTATTTGTCTTTCCACTCAATCTCCCCCCCCCCCCCCGGACAGATTATGCAAACAAAGAACATTTTCCCGACGTTGATAATTCCAGGGCCCAACTATCCGGGGAAGAATATGAATGTGTACATGCAGCCGCTGAAAGACGAATTGCAAGAAGCCTGGGATAATGGGTTCAAGACATACGACGCCTTTAGCAAACGGAACTTCATAATGCGAGTCTGGTATGTTGGGGAACGTAGTAATTTCAAAAAAATTCCTACGCACACGCAAGATCATGGTGATGCATAGCAACGAGAGGGGAGAGTGTTGTCCACGTACCCTCGTAGACCGAAAGCAGAAGCGTTAACACAACGCGGTTGGTGTAGTCGTACGTCTTCACGATCCGACCGATCAAGTACCGAACGCACGGCACCTCCGAGTTCAGCACACGTTCAGCTCGATGACGTCTCTCGAACTCCGATCCAGCCGAGTGTTGAGGGAGAGCTTCGTCAGCACGACGGCGTGGTGACGATGATGATGTTCCACCGACGCAGGGCTTCGCCTAAGCTCCGCAACGGTATTATCGAGGTGTAATATGGTGGAGGGGGGCACCGCACACGGCTAAGAGATCTCAAGGATCAATTGTTGTGTCTCTGGGGTGCCCCCCTGCCCCCGTATATAAATGAGCAAGGGGGAGGCAGCCGGCCAAGGGGAGAGGCGCGCCATTTGGGGGAGTCCTACTCCCACCGGGAGTAGGACTCCTCCTTTCCTTGTGGGAGTAGGAGAAGGGAAGGGGGAAGGAGAAAGAAGGAAGGGTGCGCCCCCCTTCCCTCGTCCAATTCGGACCAGACAATGGGGAGGGGTGCGGCCACCTTTTGAGGCCTTTCTCTCCTTTCCCGTATGGCCCATTAAGGCCCAATACGAATTCCCGTAACTCTCCGGTACTCCCAAAAATACCCGAATCACTCGGAACCTTTCCGAAGTCCGAATATAGTCGTCCAATATATCGATCTTTACGTCTCGACCATTTCGAGACTCCTCGTCATATCCCCGATATCATCCGGGACTCCGAACTCCTTCGGTACATCAAAACTCAATAAAACTGTCATCGTAACGTTAAGCGTGCGGACCCTACGGGTTCGAGAACTATGTAGACATGACCGAGACACGTCTCCGTTCAATAACCAATAGCGGGACCTGGATGCCCATATTGGCTCCCACATATTCTACGAAGATCTTTATCGGTCAGACGCATAACAACATACGTTGTTCCCTTTGTCACCGGTATGTTACTTGCCCGAGATTTGATCGTCGGTATCTCGATACCTAGTTCAATCTCGTTACTGGCAAGTCTCTTTACTCGTTCCGTAACACATCATCCCGCAACTAACTCATTAGTCACAATGCTTGCAAGGCTTATAGTGATGTGCATTACCGAGTGGGCCCAGAGATACCTCTCCGACAATTGGAGTGACAAATCCTAATCTCGAAATACGCCAACCCAACAAGTACCTTTGGAGACACCTGTAGAGCACCTTTATAATCACCCATTTACGTTGTGACGTTTGGTAGCACACAAAGTGTTCCTCCGGTAAACGGGAGTTGCATAATCTCATAGTCATAGGAACATGTATAAGTCATGAAGAAAGCAATAGCAACATACTAAACGATCGAGTGCTAAGCTAACGGAATGGGTCAAGTCAATCACGTCATTCTCCTAATGAGGTGATCCCGTTAATCAAATGACAACTCATGTCTATGGCTAGGAAACATAACCATCTTTGATCAACGAGCTAGTCAAATAGAGGCATACTAGTGGCACTCTGTTTGTCTATGTATTCACACATGTATTATGTTTCCGGTTAATACAATTCTAGCATGAATAATAAACATTTATCATGATATAAGGAAATATAATACTTTATTATTGCCTCTAGGGCATATTTCCTTCAGTCTCCCACTTGCACTAGAGTCAATAATCTAGTTCACATCGCCATGTGATTTAACATCAATAATTCACATCACCATGTGATTAACACCCATAGTTCACATCTCTATGTGACCAACACTCAAAGGGTTTACTAGAGTCAATAATCTAGTTCACATCGCTATGTGATTAACACCCAAAGAGTACTAAGGTGTGGTCATGTTTTGATTGTGAGATAATTTTAGTCAACGGGTCTGTCACATTCAGATCCGTAAGTATTTTGCAAATTTCTATGTTTACAATGCTCTGCACGGAGCTACTCTTAGCTAATTGCTCCCACTTTCAATATGTATCTAGACCGAGACTTAGAGTCATCTAGATTAGTGTCAAAACTTGCATCGACGTAACCCTTTGAAATTATTGTGTAGAAATACAGGGCCCAGAATGGCAATCTCGTCGACTAGATGAACTAGGACATGCGTCATGATATTGAAGAAGGATGGTGGGAACACCAACTCGAAACTGACAAGACATTGCACCAAATCATTCGTTAATATTGGTAGGATTTTTGGATCGATTACCTTCTGAGAGATTGCACTGAGGAATGCACATAGCTTCATAGTGGCTAATCAAACGTTTTCCGGTAGAAGCCCCCTCAATGCAACCGGAAGCAGTTGCGTCATAATTACGTGGCAGTCATGAGACTTTAGGTTCTGGAACTTTTTCTCTAGGATATTTATTATTCCCTTTATATTGGACAAGAAGCCAGACGGAACCGTCATACTGAGCGGGCATTCAAAGAAGATTTCCTTCTCTTCTTTGGTAAGAGCGTAGCTCGCAGGACCTTGATACTACTTTGGATGCATGATGTCTTTTTCATGCACACGTTGGTGGTCCTCCAGTGCCTCCAATGTATGTTTTGTCCTCCCATACACACCCAAGAAGCCTAGCAGGTTCACGCAAAGATTCTTCATCACATGCATCACGTCGATTGCAGAGCGGACCTCTAGGTCTTTCCAATAGGGTAGGTCCCAAAATATAGATTTCTTCTTCCACAAGGGTGCGCGTCCCTCAGCGTCATTCGGAACAGATTGTCCCCCAGGACCCTTTCCAAAGATTACTTGTAAATCCTTGACCATATCAAGTATGTCATCACCAGTATGGAAGTCAGGCTTCTTCCGGTGATCTACCTCACTGATACATCTCCAACGTATCTACTTTTTCTCACGCTTTTCCTCTTGTTTTGGACTCTAATTTGCATGATTTGGATGAAACTAACCCTGGACTGACGCTATTTTCAGCAGGACTACCATGGTGTTGTTTTTGTGCAGAAATAAAAGTTCTCGAAATGGAACGAAACTTTGCGGATTTTTTATAGCAATAATAAGAATTTTTGGAGCCAAGACCCAGCAGAGAGGGGCCCCACCTGGGCGCGCCCCCCTCTCCTGGCGCGCCCAGGTGGGTTGTACCCACCTAGTGGCCCCGCTGATGACCCCCCTGATACTATAAATTCACATTATTCCAGAAAAAATCAGGGAGAAAGAATTATCGCGATCCACGAGATGGAGCCGCCGCTAAGCCCTGTTCTTCCTCGGGAGGGCAGATATGGAGTTCGTTTGGGGCTCCGGAGAGGGGGATCTTCGTTCTTCGTCATCACCAACCCATCTCCGTCGCCAATTCCATGATGCTCCCCACCGGGAGTGAGTAATTCCTTCGCGGGGTCGCTGGTCGGTGAGGAGTTGGATGAGATTCATCATGTAATCGAGTTAGTTTTGTTAGGGACCGGTCCCTAGTATCCACTATGTTCTTAGATTGATGTTGCTATGACTTTGCTATGCTTAATGCTTGTCACTTTGGGCCCGGGTGCTATGAACTCAGATCTGAACCGTTTATGAATTCATCATTATATCCATGTTTTAGATCCGATCTTGCAAGTTATAGTCACCTACTACGGTTATGATCCGGCAACCCCGGAGTGACAACAACCGGGCCCACTCCCGGTGATGACCGTAGTTTGAGGAGTTCATGTATTCACTATGTGTTAATGCTTTGTTCTGGTTCTCTATTAAAAGGAGGCCTTAATATCCCTTAGTTTCCAATATGGACCCTGCTGCCACGGGAGGGTAGGACAAAAGATGTCATGCAAGTTCTTTTAATAAAGCACGTATGACTATTTACGGAATACATGCCTACATTATATCGATGAACTGGAGCTAGTGCCGTATCGCCCTAGGTTATAACTGTCACATGATGAATATCATCCAACAAGTCACCGATCCAATGCCTAAGAATTTATCCCTATTGATCTTGCTGCGTTACTATTGCTATCATCACTGTTACACTTGCTACAAAAGTATTGCTATCACTGTTACTGTTACCGTTACTGCTGTCACTACTACCAAAACTATCAAACTATTTTGCTACTGATCATTTTGCTGCAGATAATTAATCTCCAGGTGTGGTTGAATTGACAACTCAGTTGCTAATACCTTCAAATATTCTTTGGCTCCCCTTGTGTCGAATCTATAAATTTGGGTTAAATACTTACCCTCGAAAACTGTTGCGATCCCCTATACTTGTGGGTTATCAAGACCTTTTTCTGACGCCGTTGCCAGGGAGCATAGCTATATTTGTTGAGTCACTTGGGATTATTATCATATTATCACTATGAAGAATCTGAAGGATCCTAAACCGAAGATATTTCCCTCAAGTACGAGGGGAGGTAAGAAACTGCCATCCAGTTCTGCTTTAGATTCACCTTCTGTTATGAGTAAACTTGCAACACCACCACATGCTATTAATCCTGATATTTCGCAAGTTATTGATGATGCTACTTCTACAATGAATGATGCTTATGATGATGCTAGTACCTTCCTTGATAATGATGATGTGCCACTTGGTGATTTTCTTGATAATCAAATTGCTAGAGTTATACAACATGATGTTGTTGAATCTGATGATGAGCTTGAAACTGAATCTCCTGAAACACCTGCTAGAACTAGCCTTCCTAGATATGAATTGCCTAAGGTACCGGAAGGTTATGTTATGAGTGAAGAAGCAACTAGAGATAATCTTGCTTGCAATGATAGAGATAATCTAGAGAAATTACTATGCAAGTATAAAGAAAAATCTCTGAATGCTAGAATGAAATGTGATCCTAAGTTTGGTACTTCACGTATGTGTATTGCTGATAAGGATTATGAATTCTCTGTTGACCCAGAGTTAAGTACTTTGGTTGAATCTGATCCTTTCCATGGTTATGAAACTGAAACTGTTGTGGCACATCTTACTAATTTGAATGATATAGCCACCCTTTTTACTCATGATGAGAAGACTCGCCGTTACTTTATTCTCAAATTATTTCCTTTCTCCTTAAAGGGTGTTGCTAAAGCTTGGTACAATACTCTTGCTCCTGGTTGTGTGCGTAGTCCCCAGGATATGATTTATTACTTCTCTGAAAAATATTTTCCTGCTCATATGAAACAAGCTGCCTTACAAGAAATATTTAACTTTGTGCAAACTAAAGAAGAGAGTCTCCCACAAGCTTGGGGGAGGCTTCTCCGGTTACTTAATGCTTTGCCTGATTATCCTCTTAAGAAAAATGAAATACTTGATATCTTCTATAATGAACTAACCGATGCTTCTAGGGACTTCCTAGATAGTTGTGCTGGTTGTGTTTTCAGGGAACGAACTGTTGGGCAAGCTGAAGAATTACTGAATAATATATTGAAAAATTATGATGATTGGACTATTCCTGAACCACCGCCTAAACCCACTCCAAAGAATTGGGGTATATTATATCTCAGTCCTGAAGATATGCAAGAGGCAAAGAAAACTATGAAGGAAAAAGGTATTAAAGCTGAGGATGTTAAAATTTTACCTCCTATGTAACAGCCTGATTTTTGGCCCTTTCTTTTTCTTTTGTTTTTCTGAGGTTTTTGCTTGAGTTCTCTTTTTCTGTGGCTTTGTGGTCTGGAAACTGAAGAAGATGCCCTCTTCTTTGTTTCCAGAGTGGCTTGTCATTCCCAAATCCTTCCCTAGACCCTGTCATTTTCATCCTAGCCCAAATCCCAATATTCTTTTATTGGGAATATTTCTTTTCTATTGAAGGAATAACTCAAATTGCCCTAGGTTGTGAAGCAACCTTTATTTCCATCACTCCTAAAATTCACAAATAATTCTCATAAATTGTTTGGGTCATATATTTCTCAAATATGGCAATTTCATTTGTCATGTTTATCATCATGCTCAAATAATTCATTTCCTATTCTGCCCTAAATGGCACATTGTGAAGCAAGTGCTATTTTCCTTTTCCCAATTGACCTCAAACTCCTTGGACACCTTTACCTGTCTATACCATTGCCACATGCCAAACTACAACCTCATTTGCCTAGTAATTATTTAATTATGATTGTCCAAAGTTTCTATCCAGAAAGAAGCTTTGTGAAGGAGGTGCAAGCTAGGCATATCCAAATGAGTTGCCATTTTGCATGATCCCTCATATCATCATATCAGAGCCCTCCACCGAAGTAGAGCTCATGTCATGCCTCCATGTGAGCTCATCTTCAATTCTTTGATTCTGTCCAAAATTTCAGCTTGTGAAGCAAGTATATTTTCTCTTGCTCCATTATGGCTTCCAATTTTTCTAGGCCTTCTATTATCCATATAACCTACCTCCACCCATTTTGGGCATGTTTCATCAAGCCATTATTTCTCTAGAATTTTTCCAAGATTCTGGACAGAAATGATGTTTGTAAAGCAAGTACCATTTTGGATGGTCCATTTGCTATGAGCTTTTTACAGAATCTTTATATTTCCTTATCATGAGGATTTGCCAAGTTGCATCCCATTCCATAACTCCATGTGAGTGCATCATCCAAATCAAGTTTCTGGACCAAAAATGCAGTTGCAAAGCAACCCTATTATTCATTGGTCCATTTCTTCTCTAAACCTCCAGTATTGTAGTTCTTCTTTAGTTAAACCTCCCAGACAACTCCTTTGACCTCAATCAAGTCTCTGTGGATCAGCAGTGCTCGTCCAAGTTTACTGCAGTAAACTTCAGAGCTTGATTACCATTTAACCAGAGAGATTTTAACCAAACTACCACCGCAGTAGGAACCTCCCATGGATGAACTTGCCACTAGACAACACGCTCCAGCTCATTTCCCCCGCTACATGCCAGTGCACGCGGTGACCGCGTTAATGGCAAGCCTGTGCGCGCGCTTTGCTGCCGTTGGCTGCGCCCAGGATGGATTCTTGCTCGGGCCCCTCCTCCTCTCGTCGTCTTAGCGTGCGTGAGCATGTCCCTTTGCTTCCCCTCGTCGTCGCCGTTCACATGGACCCCGCTCCCCCTCCGGCAGCTTCCTCACCGACGAAAGCCGCCGCGTGCCCACGGGCGCATAGTGGCGTTTGGCTCGGTTCATCGCCGTCGCCTTCCTCCCTGCGCTCCGTTGGCCTCCTCTGCCCCGTGAGACGCTCCACTGCTCCTCCCCCGTCGTCTACCAGCGAGCTCATGCACGTGCACACGCGTCCGCGGCGCCGGATACGCGTCCGCGGCGGCGCCAGCGCGACACTCCCTCGCCCGGCTATATATAGCCATCCCCGCGGCCTCCCGAGGACCTCATCAACCTTGCCTCACTCCCAGCTTCCTCCTCGTCCACTAGCCCGAGCTCGAGCAGCTCTCCTCGACCCCCATCGCTGCCATGGCCGCCGCTCTGCTCGGCTCAAATTCGAGCTGGGCAGTGCCCCTCCCCCTCTCTTTCCACCACCAGTAGACTCCTCCTCCACCTAGACTTCGCCCCCGTGCTCTCCCTCCCCTCCGGTGGCCTTCTGCCATGAGCTTGCTGCCGACCGAAGATCGCCGTCCGCCGCGGCTGGCCTCCCGCTCAGCCGAGCCCTTCCCCGCGGCTGCATCCTGCCTGGATGGAGTGGCCGGGAATCCGCGTCGGGCCGCCGGTCTCGTCTCTCCATCGCGGGCGAGTGGGAGGAGGAAGAAGGAGCCAGGCCAGGCGGGCCCCATCTCCATGC
Organism: Triticum aestivum; assembly: GCF_018294505.1. Taxonomy (NCBI): domain Eukaryota; kingdom Viridiplantae; phylum Streptophyta; class Magnoliopsida; order Poales; family Poaceae; genus Triticum; species Triticum aestivum. Next base: position 487,631,780 of record NC_057796.1, read on the forward strand.
GGCCCCACTTATCGGCGGGCAAGCGTTGACCCCGCCTGCCTAGCTGGATAAGTGACGGGCCCCACAGCCCATGGGACCCGCACGTCAGCGACCCCACGCCCGGCCCCGCTACTGTCCACGTGGATAAGTGGAAGCGTACTTCGCAGAAGTACGTTTTCGCCTTCAGAAAGCGTATTTCTCTTCTGCTCCAGTCGTAAGTGCGCTTTCATAGTTTGAAAACGTATTTTCTTCTTAGGCGCCTTCTGTTTTCTCACTCAGGGGCCTGTGTGTAGAGATTCTTTTACAAATCGGTCCCTGAACTTCGTCGGGCTATATCTTTTTACTCCCAACTCCAAATGAGGTGATTCCAAAGCCCATTTCTTCGTCTCGTCGAGCCCGTTCTGTTGGTTTCATTTCCACTATGGTTTGACACTGTGAAAATGACCCCTTTTGCCCTTGCCCGTAAACAGCCCCTCCGAGAGAGAACTGTTTCCGGCAAATCTTTCCGCGAGATTCTCGCACGTCTTCCCGGTGTTTTCTTCATCCCCAAGGAAGCCACAATACCCACTTGCATGATAGTCATGCAGTAGCCATGGTTTTCAACTTGAATATTTATTAAATGATTGCTTGTTTAAAATATAGTTATCGTTGTTTTGGTAATGCTTCTGGGTTAGTGCTTACTTGCTTGCTATGTTGTTATGCACCTGGTTATCATGCCCTGCTAGTTGCTAGTATTACTTTCATATTTCCATGCTTGATAGTAGTACATGTTGGGTTGGTCATGTTCTTCGGTGCATGACTAACGTCGGTTATCGAGTACTGTTAATATGCGTTGTTCCTTTGCTGTTAGTTGGTTAAGTGTTACTCGGTAATATTATTGATGAGTTCTTGCATGGTATTTATAGTTGATGTGAGTGGTCATGTTTTACTATGAGTAGTGTTGCACTTGTATTATTTATGCTCATCATTATGCCATGTTCAGTTGGAGATTATTCATAGTTGATATGGTGGATCGTTATGTTGTACCCTCATGCTTATGTTGATCTCACACTAGTAGAAAACAGGGCTTTGGTCACAGGGCAGTTTTCACATTAGTCCCGGTTCAGTCACGAACCGGGACTAATGTGAGCATTTATCCCGGTTCGTGCGGCTAAGGCATTAGTCCCGGTTCACCTGGGCCCTTTAGTCCCGGTTGGTGCCACGAACCGGGACTAAAGGGTGTGATGCCCATTAGTCCCGGTTGGTGGCACCAACCGGGACTAAAGGTTAGACCTTTAGTCCCGGTTGGTGCCACCAACCGGTACTAATGGGCTTTGAGGCATTAGTACCGGTTCGTGGCACGAACCGGTACTAAAGGTCCCATTTTCAAACTCTACCCCCCCCCCCCCCCGTGGACCGCCTTTTCAGTTTTAGAAAAAACAAAAGAAAATGATGGAAGTGTCAAAAAAATAAAATAAAATAAGTTTCCCATGTGATATATGGTCTAGTTGTTGGGAAAATTAACAAATATGAATTTCGACTTTATTTGCAAAATCTCTCTGGAATTTCTTAAAATGGCATAACTTTTGCATACGAACTCGGATGAAAAAGTTTTTTATATGAAAAATCATCTACTCGAAAAGTTACATCCAAATTTAACCGGGGGAACCCCGTTAAACATTTTCAAAATCCTCAAAAACCTAACAGAAAAAAAAGATACGGGGCTTTTAAGATCTGGAGAGGCAAAAAAATTCAAAAAAATTCAAATTGTGGTCAAACTGTGGTCAAACAATGGTCAAACTAATTATTCTAAAATATTAGTGTTACTAAATAATTATTTCAGTTGTTTTGAATTTTGGTCAAATCTGGTAAAACTGTGGTCAAATCTGGTTAAACTGTGGTCAAACAATGGTCAAACTAATTATTCCAGAAATATTAGTGTTACTAAATAATTATTGTTTTTTAAAACAATAGTTTCAAACTCAAACAGTGAGTTCATGCTCAAGCTAAATTCCTGAGGGTTAATAGGATTGACATCTTACTATTGTCAGGAAAACAACATGTGCAGACTTGGAAACGAGGGAGAATAGAACCCGGAAGTTAGGCGTGCTCAGGCTGGAGTAGTGAGAGGATGGGTGACCATCCAGGAAGTTAGATGATTTGGAATGATGAGGGGTGATTAGAGATTAGAGGATAAATTGAGCAGTGATGAGGGGTGGTGATTAGAGATTAGAGGTTAAAATAATTCAAAATTTCAAAATAAAAAAAAATAAAAAAAATTCGCAAAAATAATTTCAAAAAAAATCATAAAATTTCCTTTAGTCCCGGTTGGTAACACCAACCGGGACTAAAGGTGGAGCTCCAGTCTGCGTCCACGTGGACGGCCTTTAGTCCCGGTTCGTGTAAGAACCGGGACTAAAGGGGGGAGGCATTAGTAACGACCCTTTAGTCCCGGTTCAAAAACCGGGACTAAAGGCCCTTACCAACCGGGACAAAAGCCCCCTTTTCTACTAGTGTCATGCTCATGCTTTGTATATGCATCATGTTATTTTATCATGGCTCAGCATATTGCATTCAAGTTTAACCGGATTAAATTGAACTTGAACAACTGTTGGCTGAGTCATGGTGCCACCATATCGAAACTGACCAGTGCAACCACGCTTACCTTATGGGAAGGTCCTAACTGGGTCTATTGTCGTGCCTCTCGCCGGTGCCTCCAACGAGGGAAGGTTATGGGCACGCGCTACCCTAATCAGGTAGGATTGTGTGTCTGTTGTTGTTATTATGGATACGGTCCCCGTGAGGGACGTTTTGGCCACGACGGTGGTTGTTGTGTCTTTGGTAGACACGGGGCCACCCAGGACTAGCCTAGTTGGGAGTGGGTCGGAGTGGCCGGGAGAGTGTCATGGCAATAGATCGGTTTTGTTGGAACGTCGTTGGTCCACCCGAATGGGAGTGCGAGGCCATGGGTTCCGTGGTGTGGGTACAGTGTACTAACCTCTGCAGAGTGTATATTAAATCTATCGATAGCCGCTTCCGCGGATAAGGGCCCAGTTCGTGTCGGTCACACTGTGAGTCAACAGTATTAATAATAACTTGATTAATGACAACCCCGGTTCGATGATGAGATAAGTTGGTTGTGATCGCCGGAAAGATCACCGTTTGAGACCAAGTGTTGGTCATGGTTGTGATCACCGAAATGATCACCGTGGTATCGAGGATACCGAGTTGTTGGATATTCGTGATGTTGTGCGAGAATCATGGGTAAAGATCAAGCTCCTTGTGGTCATTTAATGATTACTACGGTATTGTTGATACCAAGCTTGATTTGATCCTGAGATGATTGTGTGATGTCCGAGGTTGGTAAGTGATGCATGTGATGGTTACGTAGTAAGCCGAGCAGAATAAATAGTGCATATAGTGTCTTCATGTTGCATGCTAGTATCGTCGAATTCATATGTTCATGCTATGCTCATGTTGTTCTAGCTGTATCATGTTCATGTTGCGCAAGTCATGTTGTTATGAGGATCTCATGTTAATTCCTGCTTAACCTGTAAATGCCATGCTGATGTTTGTCTTGAATGCTTCTGGTTAATGTGAGCTTGCAAGTACATTCAATGTACTGACCTGGCATGTCATGCCAGCTTGCAGGTCGTGCCTGGATTTCTTGCTTGTTTGGTGTTGTTCCTGTGTTTGCGAGCTAGGATAAGCATTCCAGCCAGAGTCCCTGCGGAGTGGAGTTCACCACCGTCGTCGTTGTTCCGCCGCCAGTAGTTGTTGCGCTGCCTCAACTTGCTATGCTACTTGCATAGAGCAACTGAGGATGGCGTAGTGTCGTCGTGCCGATGTTATTCATTGTAATATCGGAGACCTTGTATTCATATTCGTGTATTAATAGAAAGCTGGTTTGTTCTATGCTAAGCAGTGCCGTATTCCAGAAGACTTCACCTCGATCTCTAGGCTGGAATACGGGGCGTTCCGGTTTTCTCTGAGCCGGGGTGCCACAGGCTTGGTATCAGAGCAGGTCTGGCTGTAGGATGCCCTAGCCCGCCCGAACGTTAGAAAGCAGTAGTATAGACCCCAGTTGGTTTGTTGCATTTGTTTGTCGCATAGCATGTATATAGATTATTATTTTGTCACTAACGGTTGATCTTGTGAGTGTAGGCGGCATCGTTTTCGGTCCACCGCCTGCACCCTCCTTCTTAGCATGCCTGCTCTTTGGTGTGATTCGACCACATCATCATCCATTGCCCTCCATCTTGTTCTTTTGGCAACCCTTGCTGATCTTTGTTATCAGAAAAGGGTAATGCCATTAAACCCCGTCTTCCACTGTTATCTTGCCTTGTCATTTCATTCTTTGGACGGGTACGATTCCCTTCGTACGCTTGATGATTAGGTGGTCGTGACTTTTGTGTCTAGCTACTTGATCGTCAAGTCCGTCCTCACCTGTGTATCCATCCAGATCCAGCCACTGTTCAGCCAGTGCTTGGTGTAGCTTCGGTTACGCCAACTCCTTCCACACATGGATATAATTTTCGTGCACACCGCCACAGCATATTAGACCGTAGTACCGGAGTTTCCATGTGATTAGTGTGCTTAGGTGTGCATGCATATTATGGTGTGAGTAGCAGTAATATGTGAAGATTGCTTGATTAATTATATTAGTAGTATGCTTGTGTGCTTTTGTTTTAGTTATATCTTTTGTTTCTTTCTTTGGGCCTTTGGTGTTACAAATTTTCCCCTATTAAAGTTGCTCGTCAGCCGACACCGGACACGAAGAGTCAGCAAGAAATGCATATATTTGGAAACTCGGTTAAACAAGAATGGAATTGTCAGCAGACTGCAGTGAAATTGGAAATAGCTCGTCTGAATACAAAAGAAATCCTGGATGGAATGTCAGTATAAAGTTTGCATTAACATGCACTCCTCACAACAGTATGGAATTCTTAGCCGACTGCATTCAGATTGGGGGATATCTGGTCATGTTACTGAGTGTCAAGTCTCCCTCAGCGTGTACTCCTCATAGCACAAATGATCAAATCAGCAAGAAGATAAATTGTGTGCATGGTTGATAAAATATTATCAAAGGTATGGCTCAGATACAAGTTTAATTTTTCGTTGAGGATGATTTTGGAACCCGATGTACCTGGAAGCAAGCAAAAATATGGCATGTACTCAGAAAGGAGGATAGTCCTGCAAAGCCCCGTTTCATACAAGAAATCAAGAACAAAAATTTTAAGATGGTTATATATGTGGAAATCGGTTCGCATATCACAATAAGAAGCTTCTGGTGTAAGAAACCCAATCTTCCCTCGCAAGATACCCGAGAAGCTTCCAAGGCAAGATTCATCTATCTTCCTCAGTACGATACATGGATGATTTCCCGTACAAGGTACTCTGCCTTCTTCAGTAAGCTACCGCAAAAGCTTCCGGCATAAGGTACCGAGTCTTTCCCCAGCAAAGTCTTTAAGGGGGTAAGCTTCTGAAGCACGATACCCAGTCTTCTTCAGCAAGCTGTCCGATGAAAGTTTCGAGCACAAACCAGCCAATCTTCCTCAGTAAGACATTGGTACAAGGTAGTATGATGTGAATTGATAGCATATGGCAGTGAATCCCAAGAATCAGATCTGCAACATTTAGGTCAGAAGCAAGAATCAGTCAGAATACATGTCTGTCTCGGGAATCAGATTCTCATATATATGCGGTGAGCATACCAGCAAGATCTTACAAGTCACTCAGATGAGGATATGACAACCACGTAAGGATGGTTAAGAGAAGAAAGCCAGTATACACCGCAGTGTGACAAAGGATTATGAGGATTGACGACATCAATGGCTCAATGCAAGTACCTGTGAACCTGGAAAATGATCCTGATGAGCCCTTGTCCCCTTTTTTCTCCAATGATGGCACCATGCCTGTGATCTAAGCTGTTTTTAGCTATCCTGGGTGGATGCCGATTTTTTATTTCTCTCTTCAACGACTGTCACGAGTTCTGAGCTGCTTTTCGGCCGTCTCGTACAGCTGTTGAGTTTCTTTTTGTGACAGTAGCCCTATAGCTGCTTTTTGGCTATTTTAGGGAGCTGCCACCTTCTTCTTATCAACCCGATCTCATGTTCTGAGCTGCTTTTCGGCCGTCCTGCGCCATGGTTGATTTATTTCAGTAATGTCCCAGATCTGAGTTGTAAAGACCGTTCTGGTGGCTACTGATTTATTTGCCGATTTCTTGCAAAGGTTCGGATGATCATTTTCCTGCGGTCAGAACTTGAGGGGTGTTGAACCTGCCATTTAATGGGGTACCCTGTCAGAAAAATGAGGATAAGCTGCGATTGCCGAAAAATTGCACTGACAGTACCTATGGTGATACGAAGAAGCAATATGACCTAGCTCTTTCAGCCAAGGATCCTGGCCAAGAAAACAATAATGAAGGAGCAAGACCAGTGATGCAGGTATGAAAATTGTTGCAAGACCCGCGTGGTGCAGAACCACCGTCAGTCAAGTCTACAGATATTATCATACAAGTCAAACTCTTATGCTAGCCACGACAGGCGACAATCAAATATTTGGTACGGATCCGATACTCAAGACAGTGGAACCAGTTAAGATGATTCAGAAACTTCCACGATAAGCCAGAATTTGTCAGGAAAGCGGTTATGACCCAACTCGCTGTTTGGAACCCGAAGGACCTGCATTTAGTGGAGAAAACCAATGCAAGGATTTAGAGCTTGGGTGTCCACTAGAAAAAATCTGATCACCACTTCATGAAAGATTGTCAATGCCGGATGACACACCCAGCAGAAATCACTCTTGGATTTGTGAAACCGACGTATATTTCAGTCGTGAGAATCCATCACAGTCAGCTAAGTCAGCAGATCTAAAAAGAAATTGGAGCCTGTATAAGCATGAACAAGCAAGGTAAGATCTGTCAGAATATGGATATATTAAAGCAAACCACCCCAGGACCAGTCAGATAAAAATTTAGGGGGGACAAAAATAAGAAAAAGGATACCCGAGTTGGAAATGATTTCCTTAAGTCAGTATCTTCATACTTGTTCCCTGAGCAACCAAATCTCGAGGACGAGATTTCTTTAAGGGGGTAAGGTTTGTAATAGCCTGATTTTTGGCCCTTTCTTTTTCTTTTGTTTTTCTGAGGTTTTTGCTTGAGTTTTCTTTTTCCGTGGCTTTGTGGTCTGGAAACTGAACAAGATGCCCTCTTGTTTATTTCCAGAGTGGCTTGTCATTCCCAAATCCTTCCCTAGACCCCGTCATTTTCATCCTAGCCCAAATCCCAATATTCTTTTTATTGGGAATATTACTTTTCTACTAAAGGAATAACTCAAGTTGCCCTAGGTTGTGAAGCAACCTTTACTTCCATCACTCCTAAAATTCCCAAATAATTCTCATAAATTTTTTGGGTCATATCTTTCCCAAATATGGTAAAATATTTCATTTGTCATGTTTATCATCATGCTCAAATAATTCATTTCCTATTCTACCCTAAATGGCACATTGTGAAGCAAGTGCTATTTTCCTTTTCCCAAGTGACCTCAAACTCCTTGGACACCTTTTCCTGTCCATATCATTGCCACATGCCAAAATGCAACCTCATTTGGCTAGTAATTATTTAATTATGATTTTCCAAAGTTTCTATCCAGAAAGAAGCTTTGTGAAGGAGGTGCAATCTAGGCATATCCAAATGAGTTTCCATTTTGCATGATCCCTCATATCATCATATCATAGCCCTCCACCAAAGTAGAGCTCATGTCATGCCTCCATGTGAGCTCATCTTCAATTCTTTGATTCTGTCCAAAATTTCAGCTTGTGAAGCAAGTATATTTTATCTTGCTCCATTATGGCTGCCAATTTTTCTAGGCCTTCTATTATCCATATAACCTACCTCCACCCATTTTGGGCATGTCTCATCAAGCCATTATTTCTCTAGAATTTTTCCAAGATTCTGCACAGAAATGATGTTTGTAAAGAAAGTACCATTTTAGCTGGTCCATTTGGTATGAGCTTTTACAGCATCTTTATATTTCCATATCATGAGGATTTGCCAAGTTGCATCCCATTCCATAACTCCATGTGAGTGCATCATCCAAATCAAGTTTCTGGACCAAAAATGCAGTTGCAAAGCAACCCTATTATTTATTGGTCCATTTCTTCTCTAAATCTCCAGTATTGTAGTTCTTCCTTAGTTTAAACCTCCCAGACAACTCCTTTGACCTCAATCAAGTCTCTGTGGATTAGCAGTGCTCGTCCAAGTTTACTGCAGTAAACTTCAGAGCTTGATTACCATTTAACCAGAGAGATTTTAACCAAACTACCACCGCAGTAGGAACCTCCCCTGGATGAACTTGCCACTAGACAACACGCTCCAGCTCATTTCCCCCGCTACATGCCAGTGCACGCGGTAACCGCGTTAATGGCAAGCCTGTGCGCAGCGCTCTGCTTACAATTGGCCACACCCAGGATGGGATTCTTTGCTCGGGCCCCTCCTCCTCTCATCGTCTTAGCACGCGTGAGCATGTCCCTTGGCTTCACCTCGTCGTCGCCGATCCACATGGACCCCCCGCTCCCCCTCCGGCAAGCTTCCTCACCAACGAAAGCCGCAGCGTGCCCACGGAGCGCACAGTGGCGTTTGGCTCGGTTTCATCGCCGCGCCTTCCTCCCTGCGCTCCGTTGGCCTCCTCTGCCCCGTGAGGCACTCCACTGCTCCTCCCCCGTCGTCTACCACCGAGCTCATGCGCGTGCACACGCGTCCGCGCGCCCGGACACGCGTCCGCGGCGCGCCAGCGCGACACTCCCTCGCCCGGCTATATATAGCCATTCCCGCGGCTCCCGAGCACCTCATCAGCCTCGCCTCACCCAGCTTCCTCCTCGTCCACTAGCCCGGCTCGAGCAGCTCTCCTCGACCCCATCGCCGCCATGCCCGCCGCTCTGCTCAGCTCAAATTCGAGCTGGGCAGTGCCCTCCCCCTCTCTTTCCACCACCAGTAGACTCCTCCACCTAGACTTCGCCCCCGTGCTCTCCCTCCCCTCCGGTGGCCTTCTGCCATGAGCTCGCCGCCGACCGAAGATCGCCGTCCGCCGCGGCTGGCCTCCCGCTCAGCCGAGCCCTACCCCGCGGCTGCATCTTGCCTGGATGGATCCGCCTCGTCGCGCTGATCACGCCGGTAGGTCGCACGCCGCGAGAGGTGGCCGGAGTGGCCGGGAATCCGCGTCGGGCCGCCGGTCTCGTCTCTACATCGCGGGCGAGCGGGAGGAGGAAGAAGGAGCCAGGCCAGGCGGCCCCATCTCCACGCGGCCCCACCTGTCGGCGGGCAGGCGTTGACCCCGCCTGCCTAGCTGGATAAGTGATGGGCCCCACAGCCCGTGGGACCCGCACGTCAGCGACCCCACGCCCGGCCCCGCCACTGTCCACGTGGATAAGTGGAAGCGTACTTCGCAGAAGTACGTTTTCGCCTTCAGAAAGCGTGTTTCTCTTCTGCTCCAGTCGTAAGTGCGCTTTCATAGTTTGAAAACTATTTTCTTCTTAGGCGCCTTCTGTTTTCTCACTCAGGGGCCTGTTTGTAGAGATTCTTTTACAAATCGGTCCCTGAACTTCGTCGGGCTATATCTTTTTACTCCCAACTCCAAATGAGGTGATTCCAAAGCCCATTTCTTTGTCTCGTCGAGCCCGTTCTGTTGGTTTCATTTTCACTATGGTTTGACACTGTGAAAATGACCCTTTTTCCCTTGCCCGTAAACAGCCCCTCCGAGAGAGAACTGTTTCTGGCAAATCTTTCCGCGAGCTTCTCGCACTTCTTCCCTGTGTTTTCTTCATCCCCAGGCAAGCCACAATACCCACTTGCATGATAGTCATGCAGTAGCCATGGTTTTCAACTTGAATATTTATTAAATGATTGCTTGTTTAAAATATGGTTATCGTTGTTTCGGTAATGCTTCTGGGTTAGTGCTTACTTGCTTGATATGTTGTTATGCACCTGGTTATCATGCCCTGCTAGTTGCTAGTATTACTTTCATATTTCCATGCTTGATAGTAGTACATGTTGGGTTGGTCATGTTCTTCGGTGCATGATTAACGTCGGTTATCGAGTACTGTTAATATGCGTTCTTCCTTTGCTGTTAGTTGGTTAAGTGTTACTCGGTAATGTTATTGATGAGTTCTTGCATGGTATTTATGGTTGATGCTAGTGGTCATGTTATACTATGAGTAGTGTTGCACTTGTAATAGTTATGCTCGTCATTATGCCATGTTCAGTTGGAGATTATTCATAGTTGATATGGTGGATCGTCATGTTGTACCCTCATGCTTATGTTGATCTCATGCTCATGCTTTGTATATGCATCATGTTATTTTATCATGGCTCAGCATATTGCATTCAAGTTTAACCGGATTAAATTGAACTTGAACAACTGTTGGCTGAGTCATGGTGCCACCATATCGAAACTGACCAGTGCAACCACGCTTACCTTTATGGGAAGGTCCTAACTGGGTCTATTGTCGTGCCTCTCGCCGGTGCCTCCAACGAGGGAAGGTTATGGGCGCGCGCTACCCTGATCAGGTAGGCGGACATAACCTTGTGTGCCCGTTGTTGTTATTATGGATCCGGTCCCCGTGAGGGACGTTTTGGCCACGACGGTGGTCGTTGTGTCTTTGGTAGACACGGGGCCACCCAGGACTAGCCCAGTTGGGAGTGGGTCGGAGTGGCCGGGAGAGTGTCATGGCAGTAGATCGGTTTTGTCGGAACGCCGTTGGTCCACCCGAATGGGAGTGCGAGGCCATGGGTTCCGTGGTGTGGGTACAGTGTACTAACCTCTGCAGAGTGTATATTAAATCTATCGATAGCCGCGCCCGCGGATAAGGGCCCAGTTCGTGTCGGTCACACCGTGAGTCAACAGTATTAATAATAACTTGATTAATGACAACCCCGGTTCGATGATGAGATAAGTTGGTTGTGATCGCCGGAAAGATCACCGTTTGAGACCAAGTGTTGGTCATGGTTGTGATCGCCGAAATGATCACCGTGGTATCGAGGATACCGAGTTGTTGGATATTCGTGATGTTGTGCGAGAATCATGGGTAAAGATCAAGCTCCTTGTGGTCATTTAATGATTACTACGGTATTGTTGATACCAAGCTTGATTTGATCCTGAGATGATTGTGTGATGTCCGAGGTTGGTAAGTGATGCATGTGATGGTTACGTAGTAAGCCGAGCAGAATAAATAGTGCATATAGTGTCTTCATGTTGCATGCTAGTATCGTCGAATTCATATGTTCATGCTATGCTCATGTTGTTCTAGCTGTATCATGTTCATGTTGCGCAAGTCATGTTGTTACTGAGGATCTCATGTTAATTCCTGCTTAACCTGTAAATGCCATGCTGATGTTTGTCTTGAATGCTTCTGGTTAATGTGAGCTTGCAAGTACATTCAATGTACTGACCTGGCATGTCATGCCAGCTTGCAGGTCGTGCCTGGATTTCTTGCTTGTTTGGTGTTGTTCCTGTGTTTGCGAGCTAGGATAAGCATTCCAGCCAGAGTCCCTGCGGAGTGGAGTTCACCACCGTCGTCGTTGTTCCGCTGCCAGTAGTTGTTGCGCTGCCTCAACTTGCTATGCTGCTTGCATAGAGCAACTGAGGATGGCGTAGTGTCGTCGTGCCGATGTTATTCATTGTAATATCGGAGACCTTGTATTCATATTCGTGTATTAATAGAAAGCTGGTTTGTTCTATGCTAAGCAGTGCCGTATTCCAGAAGACTTCACCTCGATCTCTGGGCTGGAATACGGGGCGTTCCGGTTTTCTCTGAGCCGGGGTGCCACAGGCTTGGTATCAGAGCAGGTCTGGCTGTAGGATGCCCTAGCCCGCGCGAACGTTAGAAAGCGGTAGTATAGACCCCAGTTGGTTGTTGCCTTGATTGTTGCATTTGTTTGTCGCATAGCATGCATATAGATTGTTATTTTGTCACTAACGGTTAATCTTGTGAGTGTAGGTGGCATCGTTTTCGGTCCACCGCCTGCACCATCCTTCTTAGCATGCCTGCTCTTCGGTGTGATTCGACCACATCATCATCCATTGCCCTCCATCTCGTTCCCTTTGGCAACCCTTGCTGATCTTTGTTATCAGAAAAGGGCAATGCCAATAAACCCAGTCTTCCACTGTTATCTTGCCATGTCATTTCATTCTTTGGACGGGTACGATTCCCTTCGTACGCTTGATGATGAGGTGGTCGTGACTTTTGTGTCTCGCTACTTGATCGTCAAGTCCGTCCTCACCTGTGTATCCATCCAGATCCAGCCACTGTTCAGCCAGTGCTTGGTGTAGCTTCGGTTACGCCAACTCCTTCCACACATGGATATAATTTTTGTGCACACCGCCACAGCATATTAGACCGTAATACCGGAGTTTCCGTGCGATTTGTGTGCTTAGGTGTGCATGCATATTATGGTGTGAGTAGCAGTAACATGTGATGATTGCTTGATTAATTATATTAGTAGTATGCTTGTGTGCTTTTGTTTTAGTCGTTTCTTTTGTTTCTTTCTTTGGGCCTTCGGTGTTACAAATTTTCCCCCTATTAAAGTTGCTCGTCAGCCGACACCGGACCCGAAGAGTCAGCAAGAAATGCATATATTTGGAAACTCAGCTAAACAGAATGGAATTGTCAGCAGACTGCAGTGAAATTGGAAATAGCTCGTCTGAATACAAAAGAAATCCTGGATGGAATGTCAGTATAAAGTTTGCATTAACGTGCACTCCTCACAACAGTATGGAATTCTCAGCCGACTGCATTCAGATTGGGGGATATCTGATCATGTTACTGAGTGTCAAGTCTCCCTCAGCGTGCACTCCTCATAGCAGAAATGATCAAATCAGCAAGAAGATAAATTGTGTGCAAGGTTGACAGAATATTATCAAAGGTATGGCTCAGATACAAGTTTAATTTTTCGTTGAGGATGATTTTGGAACCCGATGTACCTGGAAGCAAGCAAAAATATGGCATGTACTCAGAAAGGAGGATAGTCCTGCAAAACCCCGTTTCATACAAGAAATCAATAACAAAAATATTAAGATGGTTATATATGTGGAAATCGGTCCGCATATCACAATAAGAAGCTTCTGGTGTAAGCAACCCAATCTTCCCTCGCAAGATACCCGAGAAGCTTCCAAGGCAAGATTCATCTATCTTCCTCAGTACGATACATGGATGATTTCCCGTACAAGGTACTCTGCCTTCTTCAGTAAGCAACCGCAAAAGCTTCCGGCATAAGGTACTGAGTCTTTCCCCAGCAAAGTCTTTAAGGGGGTAAGCTTCTGAAGCACGATACCCAGTCTTCTTCAGCAAGCTGTCCGATGAAAGTTTCGAGCACAAGCCAGCCAATCTTCCTCAGTAAGACATTGGTACAAGGTAGTACGCTGTGAATTGACAGCATATGGCAGTGAATCCCAAGAATCAGATCCGCAACATTTTGGTCAGAAGCAAGAATCAGTCAGAATACACGTCTGTCTCGGGAATCAGATTCTCATATATATGCGGTGAGCATACCACCAAGATCTTACAAGTCACTCAGATGAGGATCTGACAACCACGTGAGGATGGTTAAGAGAAGAAAGCCAGTATACACCGCAGTGTGACAAAGGATTATGAGGATTGACGACATCAATGAGCTCAATGCAAGTACCTGTGAACCTGGAAAATGATCCTGATGAGCCCTTGTCCCCTTTTTCTCCAATGACGGCACCACGCCTGTGATCTAAGTTGTTTTTAGCTATCCGGGGTGGATGCCGATTTTTATTTCTCTCTTCAACGACTGTCACGAGTTCTGAGCTGCTTTTCGGCCGTCTCGTACAGCTGTTGAGTTTCTTTTTGTGACAGTAGCCCTATAGCTGCTTTTTGGCTATTTTAGGGAGCTGCCACCTTCTTCTTATCAACCCGGTCTCATGTTCTGAGCTGCTTTTCGGCCGTCCTGAGCCGTGGTTGAGTTATTTCAGTAATGTCCCAGATCTGAGTGTAAAGACCGTTCTGGTGGCTACTGATTTATTTGCCGATTTCTTGCAAAGGTTCGGATGATCATTTTCCTGCGGTCAGAACTTGAGGGGTGTTGAACCTGCCATTTAATGGGGTACCCTGTCAGAAAAATGAGGATAAGCTGCGATTGCCGAAAAATTGCACCGACAGTACCTATGGTGATACGAAGAAGCAATATGACCCAGCTCTTTCAGCCAAGGATCCAGGCCAAGAAAACAATAATGAAGGAGCAAGACCAGTGATGCAGGTATGAAAATTGTTGCAAGACCCGCGTGGTGCAGAACCACCGTCAGTCAAGTCTGCAGATATTATCATACAGTCAAACTCTTATGCTAGCCACGACAGGCGACAATCAAATATTTGGTACGGATCCGATACTCAAGACAGTGGAACCAGTTAAGATGATTCAGAAACTTCCGCGATAAGCCAGAATCTGTCAGGAAAGCGGTTATGACCCAACTCACTGTTTGGAACCCGAAGGACCTGCATTTAGTGGAGAAACCCAATGCAAGGAGTTAGAGCTTGGGTGTCCACTAGAAAAATCTGATCACCACTTCATGAAAGATTGTCAGTGCCGGATGACACACCCAGCGGAAATCACTCTTGGATTTGTGAGACCGACATATATTTCAGTCGTGAGAATCAATCACAGTCAGCTAAGTCAGCAGATCTAAAAAGAAATTGGAGCCTGTATAAGCATGAACAAGCAAGGTAAGATCTGTCAGAATATGGATATATTAAAGCAAACCACCCCAGGGCCAGTCAGATAAAAATTTAGTGGGAACAAAAATAAGAAAAAGGATACCCGAGTTGGAAACGGTTTCCTTAAGTCAGTATCTTCATACTTGTTCCCTGAGCAACCAAATCTCGAGGACGAGATTTCTTTAAGGGGGTAAGGTTTGTGACAGCCTGATTTTTGGCCCTTTCTTTTTCTTTTGTTTTTCTGAGGTTTTTGCTTGAGTTTTCTTTTTCCGTGGCTTTGTGGTCTGGAAACTGAAGAAGATGCCCTCTTCTATGTTTCCAGAGTGGCTTTTCATTCCCAAATCCTTCCCTAGACCCTGTCATTTTCATCCTAGCCCAAATCCCAATATTCTTTTTATTGGGAATATTCCTTTTCTATTAAAGGAATAACTCAAATTGCCCTAGGTTGTGAAGCAACCTTTATTTCCATCACTCCTAAAATTCCCAAATAATTCTCATAAATTGTTTGGGTCATATCTTTCTCAAATATGGCAAAATATTTCATTTGTCATGTTTATCATCATGCTCAAATAATTCATTTCCTATTCTGCCCTAAATGGCACATTGTGAAGCAAGTGCTATTTTCCTTTTCCCAATTGACCTCAAACTCCTTGGACACCTTTTCCTGTCCATATCATTGCCACATGCCAAAATTCAACCTCATTTGGCTAGTAATTATTTAATTATGATTTTCCAAAGTTTCTATCCAGAAAGAAGCTTTGTGAAGGAGGTGCAATCTAGGCATATCCAAATGAGTTTCCATTTTGCATGATCCCTCATATCATCATATCATAGCCCTCCACCAAAAGTAGAGCTCATGTCATGCCTCCATGTGAGCTCATCTTCAATTCTTTGATTTTGTCCAAACTTTCAGCTTGTGAAGCAAGTATATTTTATCTTGCTCCATTATGGCTGCCAATTTTTCTAGGCCTTCTGTTATCCATATAACCTACCTCCACCCATTTTGGGCATCTCTCATCAAGCCATTATTTCTCTAGAATGTTTCCAAGATTCTGCACAGAAATGATGTTTGTAAAGAAAGTACCATTTTAGATGGTCCATTTGGTATGAGCTTTTTACAGCATCTTTATATTTCCATATCATGAGGATTTGCCAAGTTGCATCCCATTCCATAACTCCATGTGAGTGCATCATCCAAATCAAGTTTCTGGACCAAAAATGCAGTTGCAAAGCAACCCTATTATTTATTGGTCCATTTCTTCTCTAAATCTCCAGTATTGTAGTTCTTCCTTAGTTAAACCTCCCAGACAACTCCTTTGACCTCAATCAAGTCTCTGTGGATTAGCAGTGCTCGTCCAAGTTTACTGCAGTAAACTTCAGAGCTTGATTACCATTTAACCAGAGAGATTTTAACCAAACTACCACCGCAGTAGGAACCTCCCCTGGATGAACTTGCCACTAGACAACACGCTCCAGCTCATTTCCCCCGCTACATGCCAGTGCACGCGGTGACCGCGTTAATGGCAAGCCTGTGCGCGCGCTCTGCTACAATTGGCCACACCCAGGATGGATTCTTGCTCGGGCCCCTCCTCCTCTCATCGTCTTAGCACGCGTGAGCATGTCCCTTGGCTTCACCTCGTCGTCGCCGATCACATGGACCCCGCTCCCCCAGGCAGCTTCCTCACCGACGAAAGCCGCAGCGTGCCCACGGGCGCACAGTGGCGTTTGGCTCGGTTCATCGCCGTCGCCTTCCTCCCTGCGCTCCGTTGGCCTCCTCTGCCCCGTGAGACACTCCACTGCTCCTCCCCCGTCGTCTACCAGCGAGCTCATGCGCGTGCACACGCGTCCGCGGCGCCGGACACGCGTCCGCGGCGGCGCCAGCGCGACACTCCCTCGCCCGGCTATATATAGCCATTCCCGCGGCCTCCCGAGCACCTCATCAGCCTCGCCTCACTCCCAGCTTCCTCCTCGTCCACTAGCCCGAGCTCGAGCAGCTCTCCTCGACCCCCATCGCCGCCATGCCCGCCGCTCTGCTCAGCTCAAATTCGAGCTGGGCAGTGCCCCTCCCCTCTCTTTCCACCACCAGTAGACTCCTCCTCCACCTAGACTTCGCCCCGTGCTCTCCCTCCCCTCCGGTGGCCTTCTGCCATGAGCTCGCCGCCGACCGAAGATCGCCGTCCGCCGCGGCTGGCCTCCCGCTCAGCCGAGCCCTACCCCGCGGCTGCATCTTGCCTGGATGGATCCGCCTCGTCGCGCTGATCATGCCGGTAGGTCGCACGCCGCGAGAGGTGGCCGGAGTGGCCGGGAATCCGCGTCGGGCCGTCGGTCTCGTCTCTACATCGCGGGCGAGCGGGAGGAGGAAGAAGGAGCCAGGCCAGGCGGGCCCCATCTCCACGCGGCCCCACCTGTCGGCGGGCAGGCGTTGACCCCGCCTGCCTAGCTGGATAAGTGATGGGCCCCACAGCCCGTGGGACCCGCACGTCAGCGACCCCACGCCCGGCCCCGCCACTGTCCACGTGGATAAGTGGAAGCGTACTTCGCAGAAGTACGTTTTCGCCTTCAGAAAGCGTATTTCTCTTCTGCTCTAGTCGTAAGTGCGCTTTCATAGTTTGAAAACTATTTTCTTCTTAGGCGCCTTCTGTTTTCTCACTCAGGGGCCTGTTTGTAGAGATTCTTTTACAAATCGGTCCCTGAACTTCGTCGGGCTATATCTTTTTACTCCCAACTCCAAATGAGGTGATTCCAAAGCCCATTTCTTTGTCTCGTCGAGCCCGTTATGTTGGTTTCATTTTCACTATGGTTTGACACTGTGAAAATGACCCTTTTTTCCCTTGCCCGTAAACAGCCCCTCCGAGAGAGAACTGTTTCCGGCAAATCTTTCCGCGAGCTTCTCGCACTTCTTCCCTGTGTTTTCTTCATCCCCAGGCAAGCCACAATACCCACTTGCATGATAGTCATGCAGTAGCCATGGTTTTCAACTTGAATATTTATTAAATGATTGCTTGTTTAAAATATGGTTATCGTTGTTTTGGTAATGCTTCTGGGTTAGTGCTTACTTGCTTGATATGTTGTTATGCACCTGGTTATCATGCCCTGCTAGTTGCTAGTATTACTTTCATATTTCCATGCTTGATAGTAGTACATGTTGGGTTGGTCATGTTCTTCGGTGCATGACTAACGTCGGTTACCGAGTACTGTTAATATGCGTTGTTCCTTTGCTGTTAGTTGGTTAAGTGTTACTCGGTAATGTTATTGATGAGTTCTTGCATGTTATTTATGGTTGATGCTAGTGGTCATGTGATACTATGAGTAGTGTGGCACTTGTAATATTTATGCTCGTCATTATGTCATGTTCAGTTGGAGATTATTCATAGTTGATATGGTGGATAGTTATGTTGCATCCCGTGCTTATGTTGATATCATGCTCATGCTTTGTATATGCATCATGTTATTTTATCATGGCTCAGCATATTGCATTCAAGTTTAACCGGATTAAGTTGAACTTGAACAACTGTTGGCTGAGTCATGGTGCCACCATATCGAAACTGACCAGTGCAACCACGCTTACCTTATGGGAAGGTCCTAACTGGGTCTATTGTCGTGCCTCTCGCCGGTGCCTCCAACGAGGGAAGGTTATGGGCGCGCGCTACCCTGATCAGGTAGGCGGACATAACCTTGTGTGCCCGTTGTTGTTATTTTATGGATCCGGTCCCCGTGAGGGACGTTTTGGCCACGACGGTGGTCGTTGTGTCTTTGGTAGATACGGGGCCACCCAGGACTAGCCCAGTTGGGAGTGGGTCGGAGTGGCCGGGAGAGTGTCATGGCAATAGATCGGTTTTGTCGGAATGCCGTTGGTCCACCCGAATGGGAGTGCGAGGCCATGGGTTCCGTGGTGTGGGTACAGTGTACTAACCTCTGCAGAGTGTATATTAAATCTATCGATAGCCGCGCCCGCGGATAAGGGCCCAGTTCGTGTCGGTCACATCTTGAGTCAACAGTATTAATAATAACTTGATTAATGACAACCCCGGTTCGATGATGAGATAAGTTGGTTGTGATCGCCGGAAAGATCACCGTTTGAGACCAAGTGTTGGTCATGGTTGTGATCGCCGAAATGATCACCGTGGTATCGAGGATACCGAGTTGTTGGATATTCGTGATGTTGTGCGAGAATCATGGGTAAAGATCAAGCTCCTTGTGGTCATTTAATGATTACTACGGTATTGTTTATACCAAGCTTGATTTGATCCTGAGATGATCGTGTGATGTCCGAGGTTGGTAAGTGATGCATGTGATGTTTACGTAGTAACCCGAGCAGAATAAATAGTGCATATAGTGTCTTCATGTTGCATGCTAGTATCGTCGAATTCATATGTTCATGCCTATGCTCATGTTGTTCTAGCTGTATCATGTTCATGTTGCTCATGTCATGTTGTTATGAGGATCTCATGTTAATTCCTGCTTAACCTGTAAATGCCATGCTGATGTTTGTCTTGAATGCTTCTGGTTAATGTGAGCTTGCAAGTACATTCAATGTACTGACCTGGCGTGTCATGCCAGCTTGCAGGTCGTGCCTGGATTGCTTGCTTGTTTGGTGTTGTTCTTGTGTTTGCGAGCTAGGATAAGCATTCCAGCCAGAGTCCCTGCGGAGTGGAGTTCACCACCGTCGTCGTTGTTCCGCCGCCAGTAGTTATTGCGCTGCCTCAACTTGCTATGCTGCTTGCATAGAGCAACTGAGGATGGCGTAGTGTCGTCGTGCCGATGTTATTCATTGTAATATCGGAGACCTTGTATTCATATTCGTGTATTAATAGAAAGCTGGTTTGTTCTATGCTAAGCAGTGCCGTATTCCAGAAGACTTCACCTCGATCTCTGGGCTGGAATACGGGGCGTTCCGGTTTTCTCTGAGCCGGGGTGCCACAGGCTTGGTATCAGAGCAGGTCTGGCTGTAGGATGCCCTAGCCCGCCCGAACGTTAGAAAGCGGTAGTATAGACCCCAGTTGGTTTGTTGCATTTGTTTGTCGCATAGCATGTATATAGATTATTATTTTGTCACTAACGGTTGATCTTGTGAGTGTAGGCGGCATCGTTTTCGGTCCACCGCCTGCACCCTCCTTCTTAGCATGCCTGCTCTTCGGTGTGATTCGACCACATCATCATCCATTGCCCTCCATCTCGTTCTTTTGGCAACCCTTGCTGATCTTTGTTATCAGAAAAGGGTAATGCCATTAAACCCCGTCTTCCACTGTTATCTTGCCTTGTCATTTCATTCTTTGGACGGGTACGATTCCCTTCGTACGCTTGATGATGAGGTGGTCGTGACTTTTGTGTCTCGCTACTTGATCGTCAAGTCCGTCCTCACCTGTGTATCCATCCAGATCCAGCCACTGTTCAGCCAGTGCTTGGTGTAGCTTCGGTTACGCCAACTCCTTCCACACATGGATATAATTTTCGTGCACACCGCCACAACATATTAGACCGTAATACCAGAGTTCTCATGCGATTTGCGTGCTTAGGTGTGCATGCATATTATGGTGTGAGTAGCAGTAATATGTGATGATTGCTTGATTAATTATATTAGTAGTATGCTTGTGTGCTTTTGTTTTAGTCGTTTCTTTTGTTTCTTTCTTTGGGCCTTCGGTGTTACAAATTTTCCCCTATTAAAGTTGCTCGTCAGCCGACACCGGACCCGAAGAGTCAGTAAGAAATGCATATATTTGGAAACTCAGCTAACCAGAATGGAATTTTCAGCAGACTGCAGTGAAATTGGAAATAGCTCGTCTGAATACAAAAGAAATCCTGGATGGAATGTCAGTATAAAGTTTGCATTAACATGCACTCCTCACAACAGTATGGAATTCTCAGCCGACTGCATTCAGATTGGGGGATATCTGATCATGTTACTGAGTGTCAAGTCTCCCTCAGCGTGCACTCCTCATAGCAGAAATGATCAAATCAGCAAGAAGATAAATTGTGTGCAAGGTTGACAGAATATTATCAAAGGTATGGCTCAGATACAAGTTTAATTTTTCGTTGAGGATGATTTTGGAACCCGATGTACCTGGAAGCAAGCAAAAATATGGCATGTACTCAGAAAGGAGGATAGTCCTGCAAAACCCCGTTTCATACAAGAAATCAATAACAAAAATTTTAAGATGGTTATATATGTGGAAATCGGTCCGCATATCACAATAAGAAGCTTCTGGTGTAAGCAACCCAATCTTCCCTCGCAAGATACCCGAGAAGCTTCCAAGGCAAGATTCATCTATCTTCCTCAGTATGATACATGGATGATTTCCCGTACAAGGTACTCTGCCTTCTTCAGTAAGCAACCGCAAAAGCTTCCGGCATAAGGTACTGAGTCTTTCCCCAGCAAAGTCTTTAAGGGGGTAAGCTTCTGAAGCACGATACCCAGTCTTCTTCAGCAAGCTGTCCGATGAAAGTTTCGAGCACAAGCCAGCCAATCTTCCTCAGTAAGACATTGGTACAAGGTAGTACGCTGTGAATTGATAGCATATGGCAGTGAATCCCAAGAATCAGATCCGCAACATTTTGGTCAGAAGCAAGAATCAGTCAGAATACACGTCTGTCTCGGGAATCAGATTCTCATATATATGCGGTGAGCATACCACCAAGATCTTACAAGTCACTCGGATGAGGATCTGACAACCACGTGAGGATGGTTAAGAGAAGAAAGCCAGTATACACCGCAGTGTGACAAAGGATTATGAGGATTGACGACATCAATGAGCTCAATGCAAGTACCTGTGAACCTGGAAAATGATCCTGATGAGCCCTTGTCCCCTTTTTCTCCAATGACGGCACCACGCCTGTGATCTAAGCTGTTTTTAGCTATCCGGGGTGGATGCCGATTTTTATTTCTCTCTTCAACGACTGTCACGAGTTCTGAGCTGCTTTTCGGCCGTCTCGTACAGCTGTTGAGTTTCTTTTTGTGACAGTAGCCCTATAGCTGCTTTTTGGCTATTTTAGGGAGCTGCCACCTTCTTCTTATCAACCCGGTCTCATGTTCTGAGCTGCTTTTCGGCCGTCCTGAGCCGTGGTTGAGTTATTTCAGTAATGTCCCAGATCTGAGTGGTAAAGACCATTCTGGTGGCTACTGATTTATTTGTCGATTTCTTGCAAAGGTTTGGATGATCATTTTCCTGCGGTCAGAATTTGAGGGGTGTTGAACCTGCCATTTAATGGGGTACCCTGTCAGAAAAATGAGGATAAGCTGCGATTGCCGAAAAATTGCACTGACAGTACCTATGGTGATACGAAGAAGCAATATGACCCAGCTCTTTCAGCCAAGGATCCTGGCCAAGAAAACAATAATGAAGGAGCAAGACCAGTGATGCAGGTATGAAAATTGTTGCAAGACCCGCGTGGTGCAGAACCACCGTCAGTCAAGTCTACAGATATTATCATACAAGTCAAACTCTTATGCTAGCCACGACAGGCGACAATCAAATATTTGGTACGGATCCGATACTCAAGACAGTGGAACCAGTTAAGATGATTCAGAAACTTCCGCGATAAGCCAGAATTTGTCAGGAAAGCGGTTATGACCCAACTCGCTGTTTGGAACCCGAAGGACCTGCATTTAGTGGAGAAAACCAATGCAAGGATTTAGAGCTTGGGTGTCCACTAGAAAAATCTGATCACCACTTCATGAAAGATTGTCAGTGCCGGATGACACACCCAGCGGAAATCACTCTTGGATTTGTGAGACCGACATATATTTCAGTCGTGAGAATCCATCACAGTCAGCTAAGTCAGCAGATCTAAAAAGAAATTGGAGCCTGTATAAGCATGAACAAGCAAGGTAAGATCTGTCAGAATATGGATATATTAAAGCAAACCACCCCAGGACCAGTCAGATAAAAATTTAGTGGGAACAAAAATAAGAAAAAGGATACCCGAGTTGGAAACGGTTTCCTTAAGTCAGTATCTTCATACTTGTTCCCTGAGCAACCAAATCTCGAGGACGAGATTTCTTTAAGGGGGTAAGGTTTGTAACAGCCTGATTTTTGGCCCTTTCTTTTTCTTTTGTTTTTCTGAGGTTTTTGCTTGAGTTTCTTTTTCCGTGGCTTTGTGGTCTGGAAACTGAAGAAGATGCCTCTTCTTTGTTTCCAGAGTGGCTTGTCATTCCCAAATCCTTCCCTAGACCCTGTCATTTTCATCCTAGCCCAAATCCCAATATTCTTTTCATTGGGAATATTCCTTTTCTATTAAAGGAATAACTCAAATTGCCCTAGGTTGTGAAGCAACCTTTATTTCCATCACTCCTAAAATTCCCAAATAATTCTCATAAATTGTTTGGGTCATATCTTTCTCAAATATGGCAAAATATTTCATTTGTCATGTTTATCATCATGCTCAAATAATTCATTTCCTATTCTGCCCTAAATGGCACATTGTGAAGCAAGTGCTATTTTCCTTTTCCCAATTGACCTCAAACTCCTTGGACACCTTTTCCTGTCCATATCATTGCCACATGCCAAAATGCAACCTCATTTGCCTAGTAATTATTTAATTATGATTTTCCAAAGTTTCTATCCAGAAAGAAGCTTTGTGAAGGAGGTGCAATCTAGGCATATCCAAATGAGTTTCCATTTTGCATGATCCCTCATATCATCATATCATAGCCCTCCACCAAAGTAGAGCTCATGTCATGCCTCCATGTGAGCTCATCTTCAATTCTTTGATTCTGTCCAAAATTTCAGCTTGTGAAGCAAGTATATTTTATCTTGCTCCATTATGGCTGCCAATTTTTCTAGGCCTTCTGTTATCCATATAACCTACCTCCACCCATTTTGGGCATGTCTCATCAAGCCATTATTTCTCTAGAATTTTTCCAAGATTCTGCACAGAAATGATGTTTGTAAAGAAAGTACCATTTTAGATGGTCCATTTGGTATGAGCTTTTTACAGCATCTTTATATTTCCATATCATGAGGATTTGCCAAGTTGCATCCCATTCCATAACTCCATGTGAGTGCATCATCCAAATCAAGTTTCTGGACCAAAAATGCAGTTGCAAAGCAACCCTATTATTTATTGGTCCATTTCTTCTCTAAATCTCCAGTATTGTAGTTCTTCCTTAGTTAAACCTCCCAGACAACTCCTTTGACCTCAATCAAGTCTCTGTGGATTAGCAGTGCTCGTCCAAGTTTACTGAAGTAAACTTCAGAGCTTGATTACCATTTAACCAGAGAGATTTTAACCAAACTACCACCGCAGTAGGAACCTCCCCTGGATGAACTTGCCACTAGACAACACGCTCCAGATCATTTCCCCCGCTACATGCCAGTGCACGCGGTGACCGCGTTAATGGCAAGCCTGTGCGCGCGCTCTGCTACAATTGGCCACACCCAGGATGGATTCTTGCTCGGGCCCCTCCTCCTCTCATCGTATTAGCACGCGTGAGCATGTCCCTTGGCTTCACCTCGTCGTCGCCGATCACATGGACCCCGCTCCCCCTCAGGCAGCTTCCTCACCGACGAAAGCCGCAGCGTGCCCACGGGCGCACAGTGGCGTTTGGCTCGGTTCATCGCCGTCGCCTTCCTCCTTGCGCTCCGTTGGCCTCCTCTGCCCCGTGAGACACTCCACTGCTCCTCCCCCGTCGTCTACCAGCGAGCTCATGCGCGTGCACACACGTCCGCGGCGCCGGACACGCGTCCGCGGCGGCGCCAGCGCGACACTCCCTCGCCCGGCTATATATAGCCATCCCCGCGGCCTCCCGAGCACCTCATCAGCCTCGCCTCACTCCCAGCTTCCTCCTCGTCCACTAGCCCGAGCTCGAGCAGCTCTCCTCGACCCCCATCGCCGCCATGCCCGCCGCTCTGCTCAGCTCAAATTCGAGCTGGGCAGTGCCCCTCCCCCTCTCTTTCCACCACCAGTAGACTCCTCCTCCACCTAGACTTCGCCCCCGTGCTCTCCCTCCCCTCCGGTGGCCTTCTGCCATGAGCTCGCCGCCGACCGAAGATCGCCGTCCGCCGCGGCTGGCCTCCCGCTCAGCCGAGCCCTACCCCGCGGCTGCATCTTGCCTGGATGGATCCGCCTCGTTGCGCTGATCACGCCGGTAGGTCGCACGCCGCGAGAGGTGGCCGGAGTGGCCGGGAATCCGCGTCGGGCCGCCGGTCTCGTCTCTACATCGCGGGCGAGCGGGAGGAGGAAGAAGGAGCCAGGCCAGGCAGGCCCCATCTCCACGCGGCCCCACCTGTCGGCGGGCAGGCGTTGACCCCGCCTGCCTAGCTGGATAAGTGAGGGGCCCCACAGCCCGTGGGACCCGCACGTCAGCGACCCCACGCCCGGCCCCGCCACTGTCCACGTGGATAAGTGGAAGCGTACTTCGCAGAAGTACGTTTTCGCCTTCAGAAAGCGTATTTCTCTTCTGCTCCAGTCGTAAGTGCGCTTTCATAGTTTGAAAACTATTTTCTTCTTAGGCGCCTTCTGTTTTCTCACTCAGGGGCCTGTTTGTAGAGATTCTTTTACAAATCGGTCCCTGAACTTCGTCGGGCTATATCTTTTTACTCCCAACTCCAAATGAGGTGATTCCAAAGCCCATTTCTTTGTCTCGTCGAGCCCGTTCTGTTGGTTTCATTTTCACTATGGTTTGACACTGTGAAAATGACCATTTTTTCCCTTGCCCGTAAACAGCCCCTCCGAGAGAGAACTGTTTCCGGCAAATCTTTCCGCGAGCTTCTCGCGCTTCTTCCCTGTGTTTTCTTCATCCCCAGGCAAGCCACAATACCCACTTGCATGATAGTCATGCAGTAGCCATGGTTTTCAACTTGAATATTTATTAAATGATTGGTTGTTTAAAATATGGTTATCGTTGTTTTGGTAATGCTTCTGGGTTAGTGCTTACTTGCTTGATATGTTGTTATGCACCTGGTTATCATGCCCTGCTAGTTGCTAGTATTACTTTCATATTTCCATGCTTGATAGTAGTACATGTTGGGTTGGTCATGTTCTTCGGTGCATGATTAACGTCGGTTATCGAGTACTGTTAATATGCGTTCTTCCTTTGCTGTTAGTTGGTTAAGTGTTACTCGGTAATGTTATTGATGAGTTCTTGCATGGTATTTATGGTTGATGCTAGTGGTCATGTTTTACTATGAGTAGTGTTGCACTTGTAATAGTTATGCTCGTCATTATGCCATGTTCAGTTGGAGATTATTCATAGTTGATATGGTGGATCGTTATGTTGTACCCTCATGCTTATGTTGATCTCATGCTCATGCTTTGTATATGCATCATGTTATTTTATCATGGCTCAGCATATTGCATTCAAGTTTAACCAGATTAAATTCAACTTGAACAACTGTTGGCTGAGTCATGGTGCCACCATATCGAAACTGACCAGTGCAACCACGCTTACCTTATGGGAAGGTCCTAACTGGGTCTATTGTCGTGCCTCTCGCCGGTGCCTCTAACGAGGGAAGGTTATGGGCGCGCGCTACCCTGATCAGGTAGGCGGACATAACCTTGTGTGCCCGTTGTTGTTATTATGGATCCGGTCCCCGTGAGGGACGTTTTGGCCACGACAGTGGTCGTTGTGTCTTTGGTAGATACGGGGCCACCCAGGACTAGCCCAGTTGGGAGTGGGTCGGAGTGGCCGGGAGAGTGTCATGGCAATAGATCGGTTTTGTCGGAACGCCGTTGGTCCACCCGAATGGGAGTGCGAGGCCAGGGGTTCCGTGGTGTGGGTACAGTGTACTAACCTCTGCAGAGTGTATATTAAATCTATCGATAGCCGCGCCCGCGGATAAGGGCCCAGTTCGTGTCGGTCACACCGTGAGTCAACAGTATTAATAATAACTTGATTAATGACAACCCCGGTTTGATGATGAGATAACTTGGTTGTGATCGCCGGAAAGATCACCGTTTGATACCAAGTGTTGGTCATGGTTGTGATCGCCGAAATGATCACCGTGGTATCGAGGATACCGAGTTGTTGGATATTCGTGATGTTGTGCGAGAATCATGGGTAAAGATCAAGCTCCTTGTGGTCATTTAATGATTACTACGGTATTGTTTATACCAAGCTTGATTTGATCCTGAGATGATCGTGTGATGTCCGAGGTTGGTAAGTGATGCATGTGATGGTTACGTAGTAACCCGAGCAGAATAAATAGTGCATATAATGTCTTCATGTTGCATGCTAGTATTGTCGAATTCATATGTTCATGCTATGCTCATGTTGTTCTAGCTGTATCATGTTCATGTTGCGCAAGTCATGTTGTTATGAGGATCTCATGTTAATTCCTGCTTAACATGTAAATGCCATGCTGATGTTTGTCTTGAATGCTTCTGGTTGATGTGAGCTTGCAAGTACATTCAATGTACTGACCTGGCGTGTCATGCCAGCTTGCAGGTCGTGCCTAGATTGCTTGCTTGTTTGGTGTTGTTCCTGTGTTCACGAGCTAGGATAAGCTTTCCAGTCAGAGTCCCTGTGGAGTGGAGTTCACCACCGTCGTCGTTGTTCCGCTGCCAGTAGTTGTTCCGCTGCCTCAAGTTGCTATGCTGCTTGCATAGAGCAACTGAGGATGGCGTAGTGTCGCCGTGCCGATGTTATTCATTGTAATATCGGAGACCTTGTATTCATATCCGTGTATTAATAGAAATCTGGTTTGTTCTATGCTAAGCAGTGCCGTATTCCAGAAGACTTCACCTCGATCTCTAGGCTGGAATACGGGGCGTTGCGGTTTTCTCTGAGCCGGGGTGCCACATCCTATATATTGAAGAAATACATGGAATTAATACACCACCAATGCCTAAGGTGGTAGAGGTAAATTATCTTATAAAGTTTAATGATAATGATAATCCTCACAATATGCATCGATCCTAGTCAATGCCATTATGAGTTTGAAAACTACATTAGAAAACATGATCACTTTAATGCAAATGTTATGAAACAATTGAAATACAATTCTGATATGATTGCTCGCTTGAGTGACTTGTTATTTACAATCTCAAATGATGTTAGAGGTGTTGGAAAACATGCTTCTATGGTTCAAACTCAACTAGAACAAGTTGCTAAATCACAAACAGAATTGCTTGATGAAATGAATCACAATATGCATGACTTTGCTGTTAGAGTTGCAACTAGAGGAGGTAAAATAACTCAGGAACCACTTTATCCTGAGGGATACCCAAAAAGAATTGAAAAAGATTCACAAAGAGCTAACACTAGTGCACCTAGTCCTTCTAAAAAGAAAAAGAAAAAGAAGAAGAAAAATGATAGGACTTTGCACACTTCTAGTGAACCTGAAATAGAGAAACCTCCTGAAAATGAAAATGAAACTTCTATCTCAGATGTTGAAACTCAATCTGGTAATGAACACTCACCTAGTGATAATGAAAAAGATAATGATGAGGTTCATGAAGACACTCAACCAAATAATGAAAAAGAACCAGATAATGATGTTGAGATAGAACAACCTGTCGCTCCACAACCTAAGAATAAAAGGTATGATAAAAGAGACTTTGTGGCTAGAAAACACGGTAAAGAAAGAGAACCGTGGGTTCAAAAACCTATGCCTTTTCCACCCAAGTCAACTAAAAAGATAGATGATGAAGAATTTGAACGCTTTGCTGAAATGCTGAGGCCAGTCTTTTTGTGTACACGCTTGACTGATATCTTGAAAATGCCTCCTTATGCAAAATACATGAAAGACATCATTATAAATAAGAGAAAAATACCGGAAGCTGAAATCTCCACTATGCTTGCTAATTATACCTTCAAAGATGGAGTACCTAAAAAACTTGGAGATCCAGGAATACCAACTATACCTTGCTCTATCAAAAAGAATTATGTGAAAACTGCTTTGTGTGATTTAGGAGCTGGTGTTAGTGTTATGCCTTTCTCTCTATATAAAAGACTTGATTTGAATAAACTCACACCTACTGAAATATCTTTGCAAATGGCTGATAAATCAACTGCCATACCTATCGGTATTTGTGAGGATGTGCCCGTTGCTGTTGCTAATGTTACTATTTTGACTGACTTTTTATACTTGAGATGCCCGAGGACGACAACATGTCGATTATCCTTAGTAGCCCCTTTTTGAACACTGCAGGGGCTGTTATTGATTGCAACAAAAGCAAGTTCACTTTTCATATTAATGGTAATGAGCATACTATGCACTTTCCGAAGTAACAATTCCAAGTGAATGGTATTAATGTTATTGAAAAATCTTCGACAATCACTATTGGAAGTTTTCAAATACCTCTACCTACTGTCAAAAAGAAATATGAAATGCTTATTGTTGGGGAAATGCAAATCCCCATTGAGGTAACTTAGTGATTTACGAAAGTTCTTTGGTTTCATGCTAATCGAAAGTGGTTGTTAATAAGACCTGATCAACCTTATTAATGAATCATTTTTGAACAGTATGAAGTTGATGAATTTAGTAAGCACTAGCTTCTGTCTCTACTTTTTGTTCTCTATTTTTATTAGTTAAATAAAATAA
The DNA here is from genome assembly GCF_018294505.1 of Triticum aestivum. NCBI lineage: Eukaryota > Viridiplantae > Streptophyta > Magnoliopsida > Poales > Poaceae > Triticum > Triticum aestivum. The sequence goes on from NC_057796.1 coordinate 487,660,948, forward strand.
AATGCCATGTTTTGTCTGTTTTTTGAATTTTCCATGCAATAAAAAATTGACCCAAAAATAAAAGTTCTCAGAATGCCCTGAAAATTTTATATGAATTTTTCCTGAATATTTAAGAATTTTTGGTGCACAAATTACCAGAGGGAGGTGCACCAGGTGGGCACAACCCACCTGGGCATGCCAGAGCCACCAGGCGCGCCCTGGTGGGTTGTGGTCCCCGCGTGGGCCCCCTCACTTATCTCTTCATCCCACATTGTCACCTACCTCCAGAAAAAATCACTCTTGCTCTCTCTCCCGTGTTCTTGACCTCAACCCGCGGATTTCGATCTCTTTGCTCGAAGCTCCATTTCCGAAACTGTTTCGGGGGATTGTTGCTTGGTATGTGACTCCATCATTTGTCCAATTAGTTTTTGTTTTAGTGGTTTATACTTTGAATAAATAGCTACTCTTGGTGCTACTGTAGATGTGCTTGCATGTTCAATTCTTAGTGTTCTAAGTAGTTTGAATGCTTGCTATGGCCTCTATGTATCCCTATGAGTAGTTGCTATTGGTTTTGTGAAGTTTTGTTGCAAAAATTTTGTGAACTAAAAATTCAGATTTTTGTTCATAGGAAAAATTGTACGCGGACATGAATATCTTCAGGAAATTTGGCTCTAAGAAGAACTCCAAGGGTGTTATTGGGGAGTCTTTTGACAATGATCTCCACCTTCGGAGGCTGGCGGAGGTACGGCCGTGCGAATGGCCGCACATCCCGTTCCTGCAAGAAGCTGGAATTCACGAGGAGATCATGCAATTCATTGCCAATGCCGGTCTCACCGACTTCATCACAGATGAGTGTGACTGCCGGTGTCAAAACCGGCGGATCTCGGGTAGGGGGTCCCGAACTGTGCGTCTAAGGTCGATGGTAACAGGAGACAGGGGACACGACATTTACCCAGGTTCGGGCCCTCTCTATGGAGGTAATACCCTACTTCCTGCTTGATTGATCTTGATGAATATGAGTATTACAAGAGTTGATCTACCACGAGATCGTAATGGCTAAACCCTAGAAGTCTAGCCTGTATGACTATGGTAATGAGTATATCTTTTCCGGACTAAACCCTCCGGTTTATATAGATACCGAGGGGGATCTAGGGTTACATGGAGTCGGTTACATAGAAAGGAATCCTCATAGTTGATTGCCCAGATTGCCTTCCACGCCAAGGAGAGTCCTATCTGGACACGGGTACAGTCTTCGGCCTTCGTGTCTTCACAGCCCATCAGTCCGGCCCATGGATAACAGGCCGGACGCCCGAGGACCCCTTAGTCCAGGACTCCCTCAGTAGCCCCTGAAACTGGCTTCAATGACGAGGAGTCCGGCGCGCAGATTGTCTTCGGCATTGCAAGGCGGGTTCCCTTCTTCCGAACTCCAAGATAGTCTTTGGACGCGATGATAGTATCTGGACCTGTCACACACACCATACACAACCGCAGAGCGAATATAACTTTACACGAGTCCAATCCGCTGACAACTTTTTATAGCATGACATCACGTCTGACCGGTCATAATTCCGAACCGTTTTGTGTCTGCCGCTCCACGTTTCAAGACGCGGTTGCCATTGGCACGTCTTGTCAAAGCAGAGATCGTGTCCCCTTATTGCGGGATTCTCATCAATACGGGTATGGGTAACCCAACCATGCCGTTTACATAGCCCTTGGGAATAGGCGAGTTCTAAGGCGAGTGGGGAGGCGTTCAATATTCACTGCCTTTATAAGGGGATAAAGATCCCCCTTTATCTCCCACGCCTTCTCTCTTTCTCCGCCCTTCCAATCTCGAGCTCCAGCACCCAAGTTCTCATCTCCTTTCCACTCGAGCTAGCACTCAACCATGTCCGGATCCGGAGGTCGGGGCAAGTGGATGGTCTCCTGTGTAGTGGAGGAGGACATTACTGAGCTTCGGGCGGCCGGATACTTGGCAAAGGAAATCGCCCACCATCTGCCGGCCGAGGGACAAGTCGTCCCCACGCCGAAGCCCAACGAGAGTGTGGTATTCATCCCTCATTTCTTCCGCAGACTAGGGTTTCCACTCCACCCTTTCGTCTGCGGGCTGATGTATTATTACGGGATAGATTTCCATGATCTGTCCCTGAACTCTTTCCTCAACATCTCGGCGTTTATCGTCGTGTGTGAGGCCTTCCTCCGCATCCAACCCCACTTCGGGCTGTGGCTCAAAGTCTTCAACGTGAAGTCGAAGGTGGTGGATGGCCAGCACGCGGAGTGCGGAGGAGCCATGGTGAGTAAGCTGTCCAACGTCCCCTGGCCGAAAGGCACTTTTGTGGATACAGTAAACGAGTGGCAGAAACAGTGGTTCTACATCACAGAACCCCGTGGCACCACCTGGGCCGCAGCTGCCGAATTCCGCTGCGGCCCTCCCATGCGACTCACCTCCTGGGTCGAGAAGAGTCTGAACTGGTGTTCGCCCGATGAGCTGATAGCGCTGCAGACGCGCGTTCAAAGGATAATAGCCAAGAATGTCAAGCTTGTCGATGTAATCCAGGTGATGCTAGTTCGCCAGATTCTCCCGTGCCAACGCCGAAGCCGCCCTCTGTGGGAGTTCAATCCGAAGAAGCACCAAACCCTGGTGAGGCTCTTCAAAAGCACTCACAAAGGTGCCTGGAAGTTGCTCTTTAAGGGCAACAAGAAACCGCCGGCCACATATTCAGACCGCGGGCATGACATTAAACACCTCGCCAGCGAGGTATGTTATTTTTAACATATCCCCTACTTGTTTGTTTCGAGGATGATGTCTGAGCTTTTACAATTGCTTCTTCAGGACTGGATGGAGAGGGCGAAGCTGATCAAGTGTCCGGCTCCGCTGCCTGAAGAACCAGTCATGCTTAGTAGTAGTATTAAAAAGGAAATCCAAAAAGATTTCCTTGTTCTTCTTTTACTCGTTGGGAGCTCTCCCGTGTAAATAGTTTTTCTCGTTTTTGCTTTCTATTTGCTTGTTGAAGAAAACCAAAAACTCCAAAAATATTTCAGTGTGTTTCTCTGAATTTCTTTTCTTTTTATTCGAGTCTTACCAAGGAGAAGACCACGATGAAAATGTTGAGTGGCTCTCATATGAATAACTGTTGAACTAATAAAGAGCCTATTTTACCTTGTCTTCTCCTGTTGAATAAAATGTTTTGCAGATTCCAGCTTAGTCCACGACACTCTTGCACTACTATTATTATTTTCATATCATTCGGTCGTGCAAGTGAAAGGCAATAATGACAACATTCGATGAACTGGCCGTGGCAAAGAGAAACTGGTATGAACTCGACTTGTTCTGTTTGTGTAAATATGTTTAACCTAGTATCCAGGCTTCGGCCCATTATGATTAAACATGTTTGCAATGACAATTAGAGATTATAGTTTCTCATGCCATGCATCAGTAGCTAGGAGTGGATAATGATTTATCTTGGATGTCAACATAGCGTTAAAATGATTGTGATGTAGTATGATGATATGGTATCCTCCTTTGAATGTTCGAGTGGCTTGACTTGGTACATGTTCATGCATGTAGTTGAATCAAAACCAACATAGACTCTATAATATTTATGTTCATGGTGTTCATATCCTACTCATGCTAGTGTCCAATGTTACTCATGCATAATGCATGGTTATGATCGTTGTTGCTCTCTAGCTGGCCGCTTCTCAATCTTAATTGCTAATCTTCGCCTGTACTAGTGGGAATTCTGCTTGTACATCAAAAACCTTGAACCCAAAGTTATTCTAGATGAGTCCACCATACCTACCTATATACGGTATTACCCTGCCGTCCTAAGTAAATTTGCATGTGCCACCTCTAAAAACTTCCAAAAAGTTATCCGTTTTGTGTGCCTGGATCGTTCATGGAACGACGGGACGTGGTCGATATCTTCCGTGCTAAGCGGGTTATCCTCAGGTCAAGTGTTTATTCACTCGCCATCGCACGAGGAAATGGGCGGTATTAGGGATGCCCAGTCCCAAATTGCAAATATGAAAAAGAGTTCATCTCTTGAATAATCAAACAAAACTCCCAATGGAGTCAAAACCTTTACTTCTGCTTGGGGACCGCCACTAGCATGCTTAGCATGGAAGATGTTGATAACTGATGGTCGTGAAGTGAATGGGAAGGGGGCATGTCTCAAAATTATCATTTATCTCCGTTTCAAAAACTGAGCTCTGGCACCTCTGCAAATCACTGCTTCCCTCTGCGAAGGGACTTTCTATTTACTTTTATGTTGTGTCACCACCTTCTAAAACCAAGCGCCAGAAACTGAGTAGAGTACAGCTGTCATGATTTATGCATTGTGTATAGCTAATGTTGGGTGCATCATGACTGGATCTTTTCTACCATGAATTACAATGTTTAGTCGCTGCTTGAACTTTGGAGGTGCTTTGCATTTATGTTTTGCGGTCTCAGAAAGGGCTAGCGAGATACCACTATTGTTATATTATGTTGCTACCTCTTGAGCATGCGTTGGTTTTCCCTTGAAGAGGAAAGGGTGATGCAGCAAAGTAGCGTAAGTATTTCCCTCAGATTTTAGAACCAAGGCATCAATCCAGTAGGAGACTACACGCAAATCCCTCGTACCTGCACAAACAATTAAGAACCTTCCAACCAACGTGATAAAGGGGTTGTCAATCCCTTCACGACCACTTGCAAAAGTGAGATCTGATCGAGATAATAAGATAAATATTTTAGGTATTTTTATGGCATAGATTGGAAAGTAAAGATTGCAAAATAAACGGTGACAAAAATAGCTAGTTGGCAGGAGATTAATATGATGGAAGATAGACCCGGGGGCCATAGGTTTCACTAGTGGCTTCTCTCAAGATAGCAAATTCTACAGTAGGTGAACAAATTACTATCGAGCAATTGATAGAAAAATGCATAGTTATGAGAATATCTAGGCATGATCATGTATATAGGCATCACGTCCGTGACAAGTAGACCGAAACGATTCTGCATCTACTACTATTACTCCACACATCGACCGCTATCCAGCATGCATCTAGAGTATTAAGTTCATAAGAACAGAGTAACGCATTAGGCAAGATGACATGATGTAGAGGGATAAACTCAAGCAATATGATATAAACCCCATCTTTTATCCTCGATGGAAACAATACAATATGTGCCTTGCTGCCCCTGCTGTCACTGGGAAAGGACACCGCAAGATTGAACCCAAAGCTAAGTACTTCTCCCATTGCAAGAAAGATCAATCTAGTAGGCCAAACCAAACTGATAATTCGAAGAGACTTGCAAAGATATCAAATCATACATATAAGAATTCAGAGAAGAATCAAATATTGTTCATAGATAATCTTGATCATAAACCCACAATTCAACGGATCTCGACAAACACACCGCAAAAAGTATTACATCGAATAGATCTCCAAGAGAATCAAGGAGAACTTTGTATCGCGATCCAAAGAGAGAGAAGAAGCCATCTAGCTAATAACTATGGACCCAAAGGTCTGTGGTAAACTACTCACACATCATCGGAGAGGCTATGGTGTTGATGTAGAAGCCCTCCGTGATCGATTCCCCCTCCGGCGGAGCGCCGGAAAAGGCCCCAAGATGGGATCTCACGAGTATAGAAGGTTGCGGCGGTGGAAAAAGTGTTTCGTGGTGCTCCTGGATGTTTTCAGGGTATATGAGTATATATAGGCGAAGGAAGTAGGTCGGTGGAGCCACGAGGGGCCCACGAGGGTGGGGGCGCGCCTACCCCCTGGCGCGCCTCCCTATCTCGTGGACGCCTCATTGCTTCCTTGACGTCCACTCCAAGTCTCCAGGATTGCGTTTGTTCCAAAAACGATCCTCCCGAAGGTTTCATTCCGTTTGGATTCCGTTTGATATTCCTTTTCTGCGAAACAGTGAAATAGGCAAAAAAAACGGCAATTTGCACTAGGCCTCCGGTTAGTAGGTTAGTCCCAAAAATAATATAAAAGTGCATAATAAAGCCCATTAAACATCCAAAACAGATAATATAATAGCATGGAACAATCAAAAATTATAGATACGTTGGAGACGTATCATATATCATGGTTTTTTTGACAACATGTTGTTGTTTGAGATATCTTATTATTGCTCGCTAGCTGATTATGTCATTGATATGAATCATTATAATCTTTAAGAGTTATTGTTGACATGGTTAGTGATAATGTTGGCTGAAAACCTGGGTGCTATTTATGCTTATTTATGCAAACAAGAGCAAAAGAGTTCGTAAAAAATTTTCTTTCTCACTTTCAGTTTACCAACTGAATTGCTTGAGGACAAGCAAAGGTTTAAGTTTGGGGGAGTTGATACGTGTCCAACGTATCTACTTTTTCTCATGCTTTTCCTCTTGTTTTGGACTCTAATTTGCATGATTTGGATGAAACTAACCCCGGACTGACGCTGTTTTCGGCAGAACTACCATGGTGTTGTTTTTGTGCAGAAATAAAAGTTCTCGAAATGGAACAAAACTTTGTGAGAATTTTTTATAGCAATAATAAGAATTTTTGGAGCCAAGACCCACCAGGGAGGGGCCCCTGGGTGGGCACAACCCACCAGGGCGCGGCCCCCTCTCCTGGCGCGCCCAGGTGGGTTGTACCCACTTCGTGGCCCCGCTGATGACCCCCCTGATACTATAAATTCACATTATTCCAGAAAAAATCAGGGAGAAAGAATTATTGCAATCCGCGAGATGGAGCCGCCGCCAAGCCATGTTCTTCCTCGGGAGGGCAGATCTGGAGTCCATTTGGGGCTCCGGAGAGGGGGATCTTCGTTCTTTGTCATCACCAACCCATCTCCATCGCCAATTCCATGATGTTCCCCATCGTGAGTGAGTAATTCCTTCGTAGGCTCGCTGGTCGGTGAGGAGTTGGATGAGATTCATCATGTAATCGAGTTAGTTTTGTTAGGGCTCGATCCCTAGTATCCACTATGTTCTTAGATTGATGTTGCTATGACTTTGCTATGCTTAATGCTTGTCACTTTGGGCCCGGGTACCATGAACTCAGATCTGAACCGTTTATGAATTCATCATTATATCCGTGTTTTAGATCCGATCTTGCAAGTTATAGTCACCTACTACGGTTATGATCCGGCATCCCCGGAGTGACAACAACCGGGCCCACTCCCGGTGATGACCGTAGTTTGAGGAGTTCATGTATTCACTATGTGTTAATGCTTTGTTCCGGTTCTCTATTAAAAGGAGGCCTTAATATCCCTTAGTTTCCAATATGGACTCCACTGCCACGGGAGGGTAGGACAAAAGATGTCATGCAAGTTCTTTTAATAAAGCACGTATGAGTATTTATGGAATACATGCCTACATTATATCGATGAACTGGAGCTAGTGTCGTATCGCCCTAGGTTATAACTGTCACATGATGAATATCATCCAACAAGTCACCGATCCAATGCCTACGAATTTATCCCTATTGATCTTGCTCCGTTACTATTACTATCATCACTGTTACACTTGCTACAAAATTACTGCTATCACTGTTACTGTTACCGTTGCTGTTGTCACTACTATCAAAACTATCAAACTACTTTGCTGCTGATCACTTTGTTGTAGATAATTAATCTCCAGGTGTGGTTGAATTGACAACTCAGCTGCTAATGCTTTCAAATATTCTTTGGCTCCCTTTGTGTTGAATCTATAAATTTGGGTTAAATACTTACCCTCGAAAACTGTTGCGATCCCCTATATTTGTGGGTTATCACTCACCTTTGAAATGCTTGCCTTTCTTTCGACATTAATGGTTGCTCGGAAGAAACGACAATGTCCCAGGTACACATTCTTCCTACATTTGTCCAAATATATACTTTCAGTGTCATCTAAACAGTGCGTGCATGAGCGGTATCCCTTGTTTGTCTGTCCTGAAAGGTTACTAAGAGCAGGCCAATCATTGATGGTTACAAACAACAACACATGTAGGTCAAATTCCTGTTGTTTGGGCTGATTCCACACACATACACCTTTTCCATTCCACAGCTGTAAAAGTTCTTCTACTGATGGCCTTAGGTACACCTCAATGTCGTTGCCGGGTTGCTTAGGGCCTTGGATGAGCACTGATATCATAATGAACTTCCGCTTCATGCACAACCAAGGAGGAAGGTTATAGATACATAGAGTCACGGGCCAGGTGCTATGTTTGCTGCTCTGCTCCCCAAAAGGATTAATGCCATCTGCACTTAAACTAAACCATACGTTCCTTGCGTCACCTGCAAAGTCCCCCCACCTTCTCTTGATTTTTCTCCACTGCAACCCGTCAGCGGGTGCTCTCAACTTCCCTGCTTTCTTACGGTCTTCCTTGTGCCATCGCAACAACTTGGAATTCTCTTTGTTTCTAAACAGACGTTTCAACCGTGGTATTATAGGAGCATACCACACCACCTTGGTAGGAACCCTCTTCCTGGGGCGTTCGCCCTCAACATCACCAGCGTCATCTCATCTGATCTTATACCGCAATGCACCACATACCAGGCATGTGTTCAATTCCTCTTACTCACCGCGGTAGAGGATGCAGTCATTAGGACATGCATGTATCTTCTGCACCTCCAATCCTAGAGGGCAGACAACCTTCTTTGCTTCGTACGTACTGTCGGGCAATTTGTTATCCTTTGGAAGCTTCTTCACTATATTGAGTAGCTTCCCAAATCCCTTGTTAGTTACACCATTCCCTGCCTTCCATTGCAGCAATTCCAGTGCGGTAACGAGCTTTGTGTTGCCATCTTTGCAATTTGGGTACAACCCTTTTTTGTGATCCACTAACATGTGATTGAACTTCAACTTCTCCCTTTCACTATCGCATTCTCTCTGTGCATCAACAATGACGCGGCGAAGATCATCATCGGGCACATCGTCTGGTGCCTCTTGATCTTCAGCTTCCCCCGTTGTAGTATCACCGAATTCAAGGAACATAGGATAGTTGTCATCATCCTCCTCTTCTTTGTTGTCTTCCATCATAACCCATCTTTCTCCGTGCTTGGTCCAAACATTATAGTGTGGCATGAAACCCTTCTCCAGCAGGTGCAAGTGAAGAGTTTTCGAGTTAGAGTAATCCTTCATATTCTCACAGACAGGGCATGGACAATACATAAAACCATTCTGCTTGTTTGCCTCAGCAACTTCGAGAAATTTATGCAGGCCCTCAATGTACTCGGATGTGCGTCGGTCACCATACATCCATTGTCGGTTCATCTGTGTGCATTATATAATTAAGTGTATAAAAAACCATTACAGAACATCATGAATACAGAAGTGACTGAATTAATACAAGTTCATCATCACATTAAAACCAAAGTACATTAGTGATCAAATGTTATTACTGCAAAAATAGATACATAAAGTTCATACATAGTTCTCATAGAACATCATATAGCTCTCTAGAGCATCTAATTAAAACATACATTCAAACTAACATACAACTATGTAAAACATTTAAATGCAACAACAAATGTAATTATAATCCCAACTAAGGTAATAATTGATCCAACAACATAATGATACCAAGCCTCATTATCGATGGCATATTTTCTAATATTTCTAATCTTCAAGCGCATTGCATCCATCTGGATCTTGTGATCATCGATGACATCGGCAACATGCAACTCCAATTCAATCTTCCCCTCCTCGATTCTTTTCAATGTTTTCATCAAGTAATTGTTTTCTTTTTCAACTAAATTTAACCTCTCGACAAAAGGACCGGTTGGGATTTCCGGTTCACATACCTCCTAGATAAAAACATCCATGTCACGTTGGTCAGCATAATTGTCATAAACACTAAATGGAACAAATAGTAATAAAAGATAATATACCACATCTGAATCATAGACATGACGAGGGCCGACGGGGGCGGATACCAAAACCATGGCACTATCTAAAAACAAACAATAATAAAAGTAATAAAATTATACAAGTATCTATCTAAATCATACAGGTAATAATTTTTTTTCTTTTAAAAAGAAGATAAAAACAAGAGGCTCACCACAGTGCCGGCGACGAGATCGGCGCGGGCGATCGACGATGGTGAGGACGGCGACGGGGACGACACCCTACACATGCATGTGTAGACTCTAAGAAGTTAATTTCAGCTCAAATTGTGCATCTAAATCAAAGGAACTCCCACATACACTCCTCCACTAAAACTCACAAATGACTCTACTTCTAGAGCATTTGAAATGAGTTAAACTAGCAGTGAGAGATGAAAGGATGAAGTTGCTGACATTTTAGAACACTTGTGTAGTTGGTGCACTGCCGAACCTAGACAAATCTAGGGGAAAATGTAGCTTGGAGGTCGAGCCTGGAGAGGAGAAAGCTTAAGTGTGGCTCGGGCATTTCATCAAACACCTCATGTGCATAGGAGGTGAGAGCAGAGTAGCACAAACCTCCCACCCTTCCACGGTCAAAAAACAGAGGAGATGGGGGCGTGGATATATATAGGCAAAACTTTAGTCCCGGTTTGTGTCTAAAACCGGGACTAAAGGCCAGCCTTTAGTCCCGGTTCCAACCACCAACCGGGACTAAAGGGGTTGTGCCAGGAGCGAGGCCCTTTAGTCCTGGTTCATGTTTGGAACTGGGACCAAAGGGCTCAGACGAACCGGGACTGGTTCATGCCGAGGCCCGGCCGGCGCCCTGGCCGCTCGAACTGGGACTGATGCACCCATTGGTCCCGGTTCGTAAAAGAACCGGGACTAATGCTCTGGTCTGGCCTGGACCAAAGCCCTATTTTGTACTAGTGTAAAGAGAATTGCCAGTAACGAGATTGAACTAGGTATGGAGATACCGACGATTGAATCTCGGGGAAGTAACATACCGATAGACAAAGGGAAGTGCGTATGTTGTAATAAAGGTTCAACCGATAAAGATCTTCGTGGAATATGCAGGAACCAATATGGGCATCGAGGTCCCGCTATTGGTTATTGACCGGAGAAGCATCTCGGTCATGTCAACATCATTCTCGAACCCGTAGGGTCCACATGCTTAATGTTTTTGATCATATAGTAATATATGAGTTATGTATGTTGGTCACCAAATGTTGTTTCGAGTCCCGAATAAGATCACAAATATGACGAGGAGCTTCGGAATAGTCCGGAAGTGAAGATTAATATATGGGATAATAGTGTTTGGTCTTCAGAAGGGTTCTGAAATTCACCCAAAGGGGTTTTGGATGTTCCCCAAAATGTTCGGGTACGAGAACACTTTGTATGCGCCAAGGGGTAAAGCCCACGAGGCTTTAGGAACGTGCAAAAGGAGTTTTGCGAAGGCCAGGGGCCAGATGCCAGGGACCCTGGCATCTAGGGCCAGACGCCAAGGACCCTAGCGTCTGGTCCTGGAGTCCGAGAAGGACTCTTTCCTTGCATGCCAAACCGTCTTTGAGGAGGCTCTTTCTCCAAGAAACGACCCCAGGGCTCAACATATAAATAGAGGGGCAGGGCTAGCACCCAGAAGACATCAAGATTCACCAAGCCATGTGCCGGCAACCCCGTCCCATCTAGTTTATCCTCCGTCTAGTTTTCGTTGTGCTTGACGAAGCCCTCCGGAGATTGTTCTTCATCACCACTGTCACCACGCTGTTGTGCTGACGGAACCCATCTACTACTGTCGTGGTATTCTCACGGGGGGCTTGCGAGTCGACAGATGCCACAAGGGCTTAGAGTGAGGGTAAGACTGCTGCTGATAGGACCGGGAGCGCGTATGCGAGTAGCACGCGCTAGTTTACCCAGGTTCGAGGCTCTCCGGAGAGATAATACCCCTACTCCTGCATGTCTGAGTATATCTGGTATGTATATCTGGTACAGGGTTGCTCCTGGAGCTGTATCTGAGGTCAGTGCCATAGGCATCTGGCCACGTATATGCATATGAGCACAAGTGTGTGCTTGGCCGTGGGTGGATGTATGCGTGGAGTGTGTTCATCCTGGATGGATGGATGGATAGCTAGTTAGCTAGTGTGTTCATCCTGGATGGATGGATGGATAGCTAGTTAGCTGGCTAGCCTGTGTGAGGCCTTGTGGCCATCGCCCGATGGCTTCCTCCCCTGGGTCACTTTATATACTAGTGCCCAGGGGACAGGTTACACTATTGATGGTACTGCACACTGTTGATGGTGATGGATGAATAGTGTATGCCTATGCAACAATAGTGGCCAGGCATGGCCGCGGTGTGGCTGTCTTGTCGATGTCTTGTCGGTGTCGGGTCGGGCTGCAGTCGGCAGCCGGCTGGTCGGCGCAGTCGGCAGCCGGCAGCCGGCCGGGCAGAGCAGTCGGATGGGGAGCCGGCAAGAGCGGCCGGGCAGTTGGACTGAAGGGCTTTGCTAGCCCCGATGTCTTGAAATATTGTCTTGCCATCTTCGGGATACCCGTGGCCAATTACTCCGACAACTACTTCACCCCTCTTGCTGGATCAAGAAGGTGAGGATGTCATCGAGCCAAATGCGGAGGTTCCGTACGTTCAGTACTTGATCAGGACGGATCGTGAAGGTGTACGACTACATCAACCGCGTTGATAAACGCTTCCGCTTAGCAAACTTCAAGGGTATGAAGATGCTCTCCCCCTCTCGTAGCTATGCATCTCCATGGATAGATCTTGCGTGTGCCTAGAATTTTTTTGTTTTCCATGCAATGTTCCCCTGCACGATATAGGAATGATCAAGGGGGTTTTGCTTGCCTGGAAGCTCTGCTGAAAAGGACTGGTTGTCAGGAGTGTAGTCGATCTCGGGAGCAACGTCAGTCTCGGGGTCTACTGGAGAGAAGAGGGGGAAGAAACAATAAATATAAAGCAAACAGATGCATCACAGTGTATGACATGGCAATATGCACTGTTAGGGGTGACCTAACGCGGTGCTACACGTTACAGATGAAGCGCGAAAACATCTAGGAATATTTTCCCGGCGTTTGGCATTTTTCGGACAGATGAACTCCAGTAGAGGGGGAAGAAACAATAAATATAAAGCAAACAGATGCATCACAGTGTATGACATGGCAATATGCAGTGCTAGGGGTGACCTAACGCTGTGCTACACATTACAGATGAAGCAGGAAAACATCTAGGAATATTTTCCCGGCATTTGGCATTTTTCGGACAGATGAATTGGAGGGGAAGGATCCATGTTCATCATGCTAGAGGCATGTGACAGATGAACGGATAGTATATTCGGATTCGTTACATTTTTCTAAGTAACTTTCATATATAAATTATTTTCATCTGAGTTATAGATTATTTTATATGTTTTTTTCAAAGTTTTAAACAATATTTTTAAATAAAACAAACCTTTTTGCCAACTTAATTGGGCCGAAAATAGATTGATTAGAAAGCACAACATCTTTGAAGACAAAAGAGTGGTCCAGAGTGCTCTCATGGTTCTTGAAAAAGAAGTTAAACGAGCATATCTCTAGCATATCTACCTCTATCCTCTTCTCCCCGTAAAAGAAAAAGTTAGCAAACCTGAAGACTCTCTCTCTCTCTCTCTCTCAAGCTTTCATGTTTCTCTTCCTCTACTTCCACCGTATCATCTTCTCCCTGTAAAAAAACTTTAGCAAACCTGAAAAGTCTCCCCCCTCTCTCTCTCTCTCTCTCTCTCTCTCAAGGTTTCATGCTTCTCCTCCTATCTCATGTCTTTTCACAGCTGGGCCCCGATCTTTCTGAAATTAACACTAGTAGAAAAAATGCCATTTGTCCCAGTTCATAAGGCCCATCTGTCCCGGTTGGGGAACCGGGACTAAAGGGTCGTTACTAATGCCCTAGGCCTTTAGTCCCGGTTCTTATACTAACCGGGACAGATGGGCCTCCACGTGGCCGCTCCGGCGAGCCCAGGCAGGAGGGCCTTTGGTCCCGGTTGGTAGCACCAACCGGGACCAATAAGCTTCCACGCGTCAGCATTTCAGGGGCTGGTTTTTTTTTAAAGGAGGTGGTTTAGGGGGTTTGGGGGTTAATTTAGGTTCGTATAGGTAGCTAATAGAGAGATGTGTCCTCTCTTATCTCCGTGCTACTGCTACTGCTATGCCTAAACATGACTTAGATTGAAGTGAGGCAACATGTGGTGCATGTCGAAAGTAATACTAATCCTAACTTGATCAAGTTTGGATTGTACTACTTTTGACATGCACCACATGCATGTTGCCTTCACTTCAATCCAATCCATGTTCATTTCACCCATAGATATATAATAACTCTTCATGCTCTCATCATGCATCATCATAATAACAAGTCCTACTAATCATCATCATACAACTTCTACTCATTATTAATAACAAGTCATACGATATCATCCTGATAGTCATCGAACCAACCCTACTTAATTGTTCTTAGCACATGATCATCAGTATTAGGCAGGACCTAAATACCCTATTTAAGGTAAAATAGCAGAAAACAATATAGACCCTGACTCTCCATTATGGAGAATGGAGATCATTGCTACCTCTTGAGCACTACGTTGGTTTTTCCTTGAAGAGAAAAGGATGATGCAGCAAAGTAGCGTAAGTATTTCCCTCAGTTTTTGAGAACCAAGGTATCAATCCAGTAGGAGGATGCACGCGAGTCCCTCGTACCTACACAAAACAAATAACAGGGGTTGTCAATCCCTTCACGGTCACTTACGAGAGTGAGATCTAATAGATATGATAGGATAATATTTTTGGTATTCTTGTGATAAAGATGCAAAGTAAAATAAAAGCAAAGTAAAAAGCAAAGGAAATAACTAAGTATTGGAAGATTAATATGATGAAGATAGACCCGGGGGCCATAGGTTTCACTAGTGGCTTCTCTCAAGAGCATAAGTATTTTACGGTGGGTGAACGAATTACTGTTGAGCAATTGACAGAATTGAGCATAGTTGTGAGAATATCTAGGTATGATCATGTATATAGGCATCACGTCCGAGACAAGTAGATTGACTCCTGCCTGCATCTACTACTATTACTCCACTCATCGACCGCTATCCAGCATGCATCTAGAGTCTTAAGTTAATGAAAACAGAGTAACGCCTTAAGCAAGATGACATGATGTAGAGGGATAAATTCATGCAATATGATAAAAAAAACCATCTTGTTATCCTCGATGGCAACAATACAATACGTGCCTTGCTGCCCCTACTGTCACTGGGAAAGGACACCGCAAGATTGAACCCAAAGCTAAGCACTTCTCCCATTGCAAGAAAGATCAATCTAGTAGGCCAAACCAAACTGATAATTCGAAGAGACTTGCAAAGATAACCAATCATACATAAAAGAATTCAGAGAAGATTCAAATATTGTTCATAGATAATCTTGATCATAAACCCACAATTCATCGGTCTCAACAAACACACGCAAAAAGAAGATTACATCGAATAGATCTCCACGAGAGAGGGGCAGAACATTGTATTGAGATCCAAAAAGAGAGAAGAAGCCATCTAGCTACTAACTATGGACCCGAAGGTCTAAGGTAAACTACTCACACTTCATCGGAGAGGCTATGGTGTTGATGTAGAAGCCCTCCATGATGGATGCCCCCTCCAGCGGAGCTCCGGAACAGGCCCCAAGATGGGATCTCGTGGGTACAGAAGGTTGCGGCGGTGGAATTAGGTTTTTGGCTCCGTATCTAATCGTTTGGGGGTACGTAGGTATATATAGGAGGAAGGAGTACGTCGGTGGAGCAACAGGGGGCCCATGAGGGTGGAGGGCGCGCCCTGGGGGGGTGGGCACGCCCCCCTACCTCGTGGCCTCCTCCTTTGTTTCTTGACGTAGGGTCCAAGTCTCCTGGATCATAATCTTCCTAAAAATCACGTTCCCGAAGGTTTCATTCCGTTTGGACTCCGTTTGATATTCCTTTTCTGCGAAACTCTAAAATAGGCAAAAAAAACAGCAATTCTGGGCTGGGCTTCCGGTTATTAGGTTAGTCCCAAAAATAATATAAAAGTGAATAATAAAGCCCAATAATGTCCAAAACAATAGACAATATAGCATGGAGCAATCAAAAATTATAGATACGTTGGAGACGTATCAGGCATCCCCAAGCTTAATTCCTGCTCGTCCTTGAGTAGGTAAATGATAAAAACAGAATTTTGATGCGGAGTGCTACTTGGCATAATTTCAATGTAATTCTTCTTAGTTGTGTTATGAATATTCAAATCCGAAAGATTCAAGACAAAAGTTTAATATTGACATAAAAATAATAATACTTCGAGCATACTAACAAAGCAATCATGTCTTCTCAAAATAACATGGCCAAAGAAAGTTATCCCTACAAAATCATATAGTCTGGCTATGCTCTATCTTCATCACACAAAGTATTTAAATCATGCACAACCCCGATGACAAGCCAAGCAATTGTTTCATACTTTTGACATTCTCAAACTTTTTCAATCTTCACACAATACATGAGCGTGAGCCATGGATATAGCACTATATGTGGAATAGAATGGTGGTTGTGGAGAAGACAAAAAGGGAGAAGATAGTCTCACATTGACTAGGCGTATCAACGGGCTATGGAGATGCCCATCAATAGATATCAATGTGAGTGAGTAGGGACTAAGTGGGTTTGCATCCAACTCGCTTTGATAACTAGAGCTATAAGCATATGAAAGCTCAACAAAAGAAACTAAGTGGGTGTGCATCCAACTCGCTTGCTCACGAAGACCTAGGGCATTTTGAGGAAGCCCATCATTGGAATATACAAGCCAAGTTCTATAATGAAAAATTCCCACTAGTATATGAAAGAGACAAAATGAGAGACTCTCTATCATGAAGATCATGGTGCTACTTTGAAGCACAAATGTGGTAAAAGGATAGTAACATTGTCCCTTCTCTCTTTTTCTCTCATATTTTTTTTATTTGGGCCTTTTCTCCTTTTTTTATGGCCTCTTTTCTTTTTTTTCGTCCAGAGTCTCATCCCGACTTGTGGGGGAATCATAGTCTCCATCATCCTTTTCCTCACTTGGGACAATGCTCTAAAAATGAAGATCATCACACTTTTATTTTCTAACAACTCAACAATTACAACTCGATACTTAGAACAAAATATGACTCTATACGAATGCCTCCAGCGGTGTACCGGGATATGTAATGAATCAAGAGTGACATGTATGAAAGAATTATGAACAGTGGCTTTGCCACAAATACAATGTCAACTACATGATCATGCTAAGCAATATGACAATGATGGAGCGTGTCATAATAAACGGAACGGTGGAAAGTTGCATGGCAATATATCTCGGAATGGCTATGGAAATGCCATGATAGGTAGGTATGGTGGCTGTTTTGAGGAAGGTATATGGTGGGTGTATGATACCGGTGAAAAGTGCGCGGTATTAGAGAGGCTAGCAATGGTGGAAGGAAGAAAGTGCGTATAATCCATGGACTCAACATTTGTCATAAAGAACTCATATACTTATTGCAAAAATCTACAAGTTATCAAAGCAAAGTATTACGCGCATGCTCCTAGGGGGATAGATTGGTAGGAAAAGACCATCGCTCGTCCCCGACCGCCACTCATAAGGAAGACAATCAATAAATAAATCATGCTCCGACTTCATCACATAACGGTTCACCATACGTGCATGCAACGGGAATCACAAACTTTAACACAAATATTTCTCAAATTCACAACTACTCAACTAGCATGACTCTAATATCACCATCTTCATATCTCAAAACAATTATCAAGTATCAAACTTCTCATAGTATTCAACACACTCATAAGAAAGTTTTTACAAATCTTGAATACCAAGCATATTAGGATTATTTAAGCAAATTACCATGCTATTTAAGACTCTCAAAATAATCTAAGTGAAGCATGAGAGATCAATAGTTTCTATAAAACAAAGCCACCACCGTGCTCTAAAAGATATAAGTGAAGTACTAGAGCAAAACTATATAACTCAAAAGATATAAGCGAAGCACATAGAGTATTCTAACAAATTCCAAATCATGTATGGCTCTCTCAAAAGGTGTGTACAGCAAGGATTATTGTGGTAAAAAAGAAAAGACTCAAATCATACAAGACGCTCCAAGCAAAACACATATCATGTGGTGAATAATTATATAGCTCCAAGTAAAGTTACCGATGGAAGTAGACGAAAGAGGGGATGCCTTCCGGGGCATCCCCAAGCTTTGGCTTTATGGTGTCCTTAGATTATCTTGGGGGTGCCATGGGAATCCCCAAGCTTAGGCTCTTGCCACTCCTTGTTCCATAATCCATCAAAATCTTTCACCCAAAACTTGAAAACTTCACAACACAAAACTCACCAGAAATCTCGTGAGCTCCGTTAGCGAAAGAAAACAAAAGACCACTTCAAGGTACAGTAATGAACTCATTATTTATTTATATTGGTGTTAAACCTACTGTATTCCAACTTCTCTATGGTTTATAAACTATTTTACTATCCATAGATTCATCAAAATAAGCAAACAACACACGAAAAACAGAATCTGTCAAAAACAGAACAGTCTGTAGTAATCTGTAACTAACGCAAACTTCTGGAACTCCAAAAAATCATCCAAAATAGGACGACCTAGGAAATTTGTTTATTGATCAGCATAAATTGGAATCAGTATTTTATCACGTTCTGGTGATTTTTAACAATTGTTTTCGTGAACAGAAAGTTTCTGCAAATTACAGCAAGATCAAATAACTATCATCCAAGAAGATCCTATAGGTTTAACTTGGCACAAACACTAATTAAAACAATAAAACACATCTAACCAGAGGCTAGAACAGATATTTATTCCTAAACATAAGCAAAAAGAAAAAAACTAAAAATAAAATTGGGTTGCCTCCCAACAAGCGCTATCGTTTAATGCCCCTAGCTAGGCATTGATAATTTTAATGATGCTCAGATGAAAGACAAGAATTGAAGCGCAAAAAGAGCATCATAAAACACATGACAAACACATCTAAGTCTAACATACTTCCTATGCATAGGCATTTTATAAGCAAACAAATTATCATAGCAAGCAAAAATTGGCATATGCAAGGAAGAAGAAAGAGATGATAGCAATCTCAACATGACGAGAGGTAATTTAGTAACATGAAAATTCCTACAACCATATTTTCCTCTCTCATAATAATTAAATGAAGGATCAAAACCAAATTCAACAATATAGCTATCACATAAAATTTTCTCTACATGATCCACATGCATGCAAAGTTGACACTCTTCCGAAATAGTGGGATTAACATTAACTAAAGTCAAGACCTCTCCAAACCCACTTTTATCAAAAACTTCATAAGATTGAACATTATCCAAATATGTGGGATCTAAAGTTGACACTCTTCCAAACCCACTTTCAATATTATTGCAAACATTATTATCAATCTCATATTCATCATGAGGATTAAATAAATTTTCAAGATCATAAGAAGAATCACCCCAATCATGATCATTGCAACAAGTAGTAGACATAGCAAAACTAGCATCCCCAAGCTTAGGGTTTTGCATATTATTAGCACAATTGACATCAAGAGAATTTATAGTAAAATCATTGAAATCATGCTTTTCATTGAGGGAACTATCAAGCATGGGTGCAATAGCAACAATCTCATTTTTAACATAAGGAACTATAGCAAATTCGTCTTCATAAATATTGGCATCATGGCCACAAGAATAGCAAGCATCATGTTCATCAAGGGATATTTCAACCAAATCATCGGAATCATCATTATATATAGATTCATGCATATCATTATTTTCTTCCAAAGCAACGGTCATTCTTTCAATAAATTCTTGGACATAGACATTGTGAGCAAGGTTTTCATTGCAATATTTAAGTATGACGGAATTTTCAGATTTGTTGAGAGTAAAATCATACTTTTCAATCAAAGAAGCAACCTCATGAGCACCCTTAAAAAGGACAAATTCTTCAATTTGTTCGATATCATAGTAACTATAAACACCCTTTGCATAAGAAGATAAGATTTCATTATCATTGAACTCACATAGGTAGGGAAGGTGTTTTTTAGGGTTCATAGGGCAACAAGTAAAATCACACATTTCACAAAGATTCCAAGCATAGCATAGCAAACTATTTATATGATACCATAAGAGCTTCCCTTTTTCAGACAAACGATGACGCACAAAATAAGCATGCTCATCTAAAGATTTCCCATCAACTAGGCTAGTTGGGGTTTCAGCACGAGCGCATAAGAATCGAAGATGATCCAAGTAGAACACTTTAAGTGGATCCATATCAATAGATTTTCAGCAAGCGAAGATGCAAGCATATAGAAGGCACATGGCAACACGAGCAAACAAAAGGATGAACGGAAAAGAGAGGGCGAATAAAACGGCAAGGGTGAAGTGGGGGAGAGGAAAACGAGAGGCAAATGGCAAATAATGTAATGCGGGAGATAAGGGATTTTTGATGGGTACTTGGTATGTTGGCTTTTGCGTAGACTCCCCAGCAATGGTGCCAGAAATCTTCTTGCTACCTCTTGAGCAGTGCGTTGGTTTTTCCTTGAAGAGGAAAGGATGATGCAGCAAAGTAGCGTAAGTATTTCCCTCAGTTTTTGAGAACCAAGGTATCAATCCAGTAGGAGGCTGCGCGCGAGTCCCTTGTACCTACAAAAAAAATAACTCCTTGCAACCAACGCGATAAGGGGTTGTCAATCCCTTCACGGTCACTTACGAGAGTGAGATCAGATAGATATGATAGGATAATATTTTTGGTATTTTTGTGATAAAGATGCAAAGTAAAATAAAAGCAAAGTAAAAAGCAAAGGAAATAACTAAGTATTGGAAGATTAATATGATGAAGATAGACCCGGGGGCCATAGGTTTCACTAGTGGCTTCTCTCAAGAGCATAAGTATTTTACGGTGGGTGAACAAATTACTGTTGAGCAATTGACAGAATTGAGCATAGTTGTGAGAATATCTAGGTATGATCATGTATATAGGCATCACGTCCGAGACAAGTAGACTGACTCCTGCCTGCATCTACTACTATTACTCCACTCATCGACCGCTATCCAGCATGCATCTAGAGTATTAAGTTAATGAAAACAGAGTAACGCCTTAAGCAAGATGACATGATGTAGAGGGATAAATTCATGCAATATGATAAAAAAACCATCTTGTTATCCTCGATGGCAACAATACAATACGTGCCTTGCTGCCCCAACTGTCACTGGGAAAGGACACCGCAAGATTGAACCCAAAGCTAAGCACTTCTCCCATTGCAAGAAAGATCAATCTAGTAGGCCAAACCAAACTGATAATTCGAAGAGACTTGCAAAGATAACCAATCATACATAAAAGAATTCAGAGAAGATTCAAATATTGTTCATAGATAATCTCGATCATAAACCCACAATTCATCGGTCTCAACAAACACACCGCAAAAAGAAGATTACATCGAATAGATCTCCACGAGAGAGCGGGAGAACATTGTATTGAGATCCAAAAAGAGAGAAGAAGCCATCTAGCTACTAACTATGGACCCGAAGGTCTGAGGTAAACTACTCACACTTCATCGGAGAGGCTATGGTGTTGATGTAGAAGCCCTCCGTGATGGATGCCCCCTCCGGCGGAGCTCCGGAACAGGCCCCAAGATGGGATCTCGTTGGTACAGAAGGTTGCGGCGGTGGAATTAGGTTTTTGGCTCCGTATCTGATCGTTTGGGGGTACGTAGGTATATATAGGAGGAAGGAGTACGTCGGTGGAGCAACAGGGGGCCCACGAGGTTGGAGGGCGCGCCCTGGGGGGGTGGCACGCCCCCCTACCTCGTGGCCTCCTCCTTTGTTTCTTGACGTAGGGTCCAAGTCTCCTGGATCATAATCTTCCTAAAAATCACGTTCCTGAAGGTTTCATTCCGTTTGGACTCCGTTTCATATTCCTTATCTGCGAAACCTTGAGATAGGCAAAAAACAGCAATTCTGGGCTGGGCCTCTGGTTAGTAGGTTAGTACCAAAAATAATATAAAAGTGAATAATAAAGCCCAATAATGTCCAAAACAGTAGATAATATAGCATGCAGCAATCAAAAATTATAGATACATTGGAGACGTATCAATCATCCTGTCTCCAATTCTTGCGCGGCGCTTCCTTTTCCTTCCAAGAACCTCCTTACGACTGTCCATACATTTTTTCCATTCTCTGATTAGCATGTCTCCACTTCTTTTAGAAATCCGGTATGGACAGTTGAGATTTGTAGGATGACCTGGTTGTATGTTCAGAACATGAAGGCTACCATACTCATACATCAAATGAGGCACACAATCCGTCGGGATTCTCTGTTGAAAAACATAGTAATAACTTCATAGTTAGCAATGATGTACTAGTTTTAGAAGTATGCAAAAGATGCACGGATGTCGTAATAGTAAAAAATCTTACCAGGGTATCTCCATGGTAGTTACCGTAGTTCAACACGTACACTAGTGGCACGTATTGACCATAATGTTGAGGAGTTTGATTGTAGATATTGTAATTCTCAAGATCAGTACAAAATCCGACCAGATGATTTTTCTCCTTATAAGTTAACTCAGAGCCATCGGTGTAGTAGGTTCTGTCTACCATCTTCCGCACATTCTTTGAACAATCAAAATAAGTTGTCAATGGAAATAAGCTGTCAACTATTTTGAAATGAACAATATAAATTAGTTAATAATTAACTATGTTTGAGAAACTCACATAGCGGTAGAACTGGAGGCGTATCAACAAGGACCCAAATGTCCATATTGTCTTGGTCGATGTCAGGATCACCAAGATCCATGGTGATAAGCATACCCTCATGAAAACCATACATCTTGCAAAGTGATTCCCAATTTTTGCAACCAAAATGGGTTACGCTCTCAGAATTATACAGATTTACTTCAAAATCCACATCATGATGAGTTCTTAGGTGAATTTTCTTTGTTTCATAATTTTCATGGTCTTCAGAATCCATCCTCTCCAAGACGTAGCATCTTGCATGGCATGGGACAAGCTACTCGAATTGTAAAAGATGAAAATTACACGTTGAAATAGTTGAAGTCATGCTTAATTATGAAAAAAACACTTGTCGTCATTGCGTACCGTTTCAACTTCGAAGGACTCCTCGAGCTTAATGCTGAAGCGCCGATCATCGTCCAGGTGAGGCCTGTCGCACAGACCTCGATCGTCATGGCACCAGCTGCACTCCCCCGGGAGACTTTCTTCGTCCAACGACGACATTTCCTACGTTCATAATTCAAAGATTAAACTTGTACAATTAAATATATGTACTAAAAAACTAAATTAGATCATTATTATTCATCACGGGTTGACTATCGGTCTGTCGAGTCTTTTCTTGAAAACTCTCAGGTCGCGTGGTGTATACATTCGACCGTTGGTGATGGTCGCTCCTCCATTCGTCCCCGAGTGCATTACACCAAAATGTCTAGCACACGGGAACGAAGGAGAAGCGGCCCCCACGACAACAGTTGGGATTCCTCGTCCTCTCATATATATATGGTGGAACTCTCCCTCACTGATTCCTCTCTGACATTTGTGACCGTCGGTGATGGTAGCTCCTCCTTTCGTTCCCGAGTGCATTACACCAAATTTTCTAGCACACGGGAACGAAGGAGAAGCTACCCCACGACAACAGTCGGGATTCTTCGTCCTCTCATATATGGTGGACACTCGACAGACTTAAAGTCAACCCAAAATATCGTTTAATTATCTTTCTAAAAAAGGATTTGGCGGGTCTCACCTCGAGGTCGGAGGGGGTCGGTGACGGGGACGACGGCGGGGATGATGGAGGGGGGCTCCTAGATTTCTGCGACAAAAAACCCTATAAGCTATCAACTAATCATATGCATACGCCTTGCATAGTGCTCTCCAATTTTAGCATTCAAAGTAGGAGTAGTTTTCCAATTTGAGCATTCAATAAGCAAAACCAAATCGTAAAATAAAGTAGTATTCAAATTAGCATGCATTCAATTATAACAAAACTACATCATCTCTTGCTCCCGTACATCGTCGAATATTATCACTAATACACCTCGAATACTATCATACATATAGCATCGCTAGTACAGCTAGAACCGTAGCGCCCGACAGGTATCGGCGCGGGCGGTGGACACCCAAAGGGAAGGAACCATCACATGATCATAGCTCCAGTGAGATCCCTGAAGAACCTGCCAGGTATTGTCGAACCTGCCCTCCAACGCAACCATGTAGCGACGGACGTGCTCGTCCTCCTCGCTGACACGGTGACGTACCACCTCCGCAGTGTCCGGAAGCCTAGGCACCGTCACTGGCCCACGCGACTGCCACCAAACAAGGATCGGGTCAATGACGGGCTGGCTCCTCACCAACCTACGCCCCCCGGAAGGTAGCACCTCCCAATACCAGCCCGGCGGAGCCCAGTCCCGGACATGGCCCCTCTGATCAAGCTGGCATCCTCCGCCGAGTCGACGACGAGGATGTGGGATAGGCATCGTCGACGTCGATGCGGGAATAATTGCTTGAACTAAAAAAAATAAACAAGTTCTATTAATTTTCTTGCTAAAAATAAACTACTTCTATATATAGTAAAATAAAGTAGTTTTATTAAATCAACTAGTTCAACTACTAAGCACTTACTATAAATAAAATAAAGTAGTACTTACTAAAAATAAACTACTTCTATATATAGTAAAATAAAGTAGTTTTATTAAATCAACTAGTTCAACTACTAAGCACTTAATTTTACTTTTTCCTCTACACTACCCTAAAATACACTAACCTAAAATCGATATCTACTAACAATAACCTAAATAAAAAATTAATACATATATGAAAAAAAATATAAACAAAAAAATGCTATGAACATTATATTCATACATACATAGCCACGTCCATTCATCATATAGCTACCACATACATATATACATTATATATATGAAAAAAATGCAATGAACAAACAAAATACACATTATATATGAAAAAATGCACTGAAAAACAGAGCCGTGGCGGCGTCGGCTCACATCGGGGGCAGCCGGCGAGGGCGACGGCGGGGGCGGCGAGGGCGTCGGCGACGGCCACGGTGGGTGGCGCGGGCCGGGGCAGGGGCGTGGCCGGCGACGACAGCGACGGTGGGGGCGGGTCGTGGCGCAGGGGCGCGGCCGGGCGCGCTCGGGGCGGCGGAGGGCGACGGCGTGGGCTCGGGGGCGGCAGACGGCGTCGGCGTGGGCTCGGGGGCACGGGCGACGGCGACGGCGGCGGGGCAGCCTGGCGGCGTTGAGGAGGTCGGTGTCGTCGGGCGGCAACTGGCGATGAAATCTGAAAAAATGCTAAGACTTTAGTCCCGGTTCGTGGCAACAACCGGGACCAAAGCCCCCCTTTAGTCCCGGTTGGTGCCACCAACCAAGACCAAAGGCCTCTTTTCAGCAGCCCAAAGGGCGGGAAGCAGAGGCCTTTGGTCCCGGTTGGTGGCACCAACCGGGACTGAAGGGGGGCTTTGGTACCGGTTCGTGGCGCCAACCGGGACCAATGCCCCCCTTTAGTCGCGGTTGGTGCTACCAACCGGGACCAAAGGCATGCGCCTGCCAAAGCCGCGGTGCGGTGGGATGTTTAGTCCCACCTCGCTAGCCGAGGAGCGGCAGGACCTGTTTATAAGCCCTGCCCCGCCATCTCCATTGAACTCCTCTGAATTGCAGGCCTGTGGGCCTAATCTCGCACTGCTATGCCTGTGGGTCTGCTGGGCCTTCTGCGGGCCTGAATTCTAGTCGTATTCAGGCCTTGGAGGCCCAGTAGGTGGCATTTTTTTATTTTTTTTCCAGTTTATTTCTTTTCTTTTTTGCTTTATTTATTTTATTTTGTTTCTACTTACAACAAAATACTTATTTATTTTATTTTATTTTGTTTCTAATTACTTATTTATTTTATTTTATGATAATTCTTTTTGCTATTAAAGTTTCTAACAAAAAAAGTTCTTTATGAAAATTCTTTTTGCTTTTAATGATTTTGAACAGAAAAAACTTTGATAATTTTAGTTGCATCAATTTTATATAATTTTAGTTTCAATAATACAAGAGGTTGCCTATAATGTTTTGAACAGAAAATACGTTGATAATTTTAGTTTCATAAATTTTATTTATGTTATTAAAGTTTATTTTATTTTATTTTATTTTGTTTCTACTTATATAGTTTACTAAAGTTTATTTTATTCTGTTTCTAATTACTTATTTATTTTATTTTATGATATTTGTTATTTTCCATGCATTTACTGATTATTTTGAGCTATAAGACCCTGAAATTGAAAAGCACTACAAATGAACTCTGAAAAGGTTGAAAGTTGGCATGGTATCATCATTTCACCACATAGCATGTGCAAGAAAGTAGAGAGGGTTACGGCAAAAACTGGATGCACTTCGTGTACAAAACAGACAATCTCTTTCGAAGTATCAAGGTTTCATACGGAAACTCGTCTGTTACAAAGGGATTTCATTTTTAAAAAAACTTATTTGAACTCCATAGTTTTTCTGTGCTCAAAATGCACCATTCAAAGCCACATCATCAATTTTCAACCCTTTCTGACTTCATTTGTTATTTTCCATGCATTTTACTGATTATTTTGAGCTATAAGACCATGAAATTGAAAAGCACTACAAATGAACTCTGAAAAGGTTGAAAGTTGGCATGGTATCATCATTTCACCCACATAGCATGTGCAAGAAAGTAGAGAGGGTTACGGCAAAAACTGGATGCACTTCGTGTACAAAACGTACAATCTGTTTCGAAGTATCAGGATTTCATACGGAAACTCGTCTGTTACAACAGGCATTTCAAATGAACTACGAAAAGGTTGAAAGTTGGCATGGTATCATCATAATAGTTGTGGAGAGAAAGTCTTCACTTTTTTTCGCTTGTGTGCTTTGCTTATTGCGCCGTAACCATGGATAATCTTCATCGTTTATCAGGATGCTTGGGTCAGCCTTGACTTTGAAGGGAGGAATTTCATGAAACTTTTCATAATCTTCAGACATGTCTGTCTTGCCCTCCACTCCCACGATGTCCCTTTTTCCTGAAAGAACTATGTGGCGCTTTGGCTCATCGTATGATGTATTCGCTTCCTTATCTTTTCTTTTTCTCGGTTTGGTAGACATGTCCTTCACATAGATAACCTGTGCCACATCATTGGCTAGGACGAACGGTTCGTCAGTGTACCCAAGATTGTTCAGATCCACTGTTGTCATTCCGTACTGTGGGTCTACCTGTACCCCGCCTCCTGACAGATTGACCCATTTGCACTTAAACAAAGGGACCTTAAAATCATGTCCGTAGTCAAGTTCCCATATGTCCACTATGTAACCATAATATGTGTCCTTTCCCCTCTCGGTTGCTGCATCAAAGCGGACACCGCTGTTTTGGTTGGTGCTCTTTTGATCTTGGGCGATCGTGTAAAATGTATTCCCATTTATCTCGTATCCTTTGTAAGTCAATACAGTCGAAGATGGTCCCCTGGACAACGAGTACAGCTCATCACAAACAGTGTTGTCACCTCTGAGACGTGTTTCCAACCAACTGCTGAAAGTCCTGATGTGTTCACATGTAATCCAGTCGTCACACTGCTCCGGGTGTTTGGAGCGCAGACTGTTCTTGTGTTCATCGACATACGGGGTCACCAAGGTAGAGTTCTGTAGAACTGTGTAGTGTGCTTGAGACCAAGAATGCCCGTCCCTGCATATTATTGAGTCCGCTCCTAGCGTGCCTTTTCCAGTCAGTCTCCCATCATACCGCGATTTAGGGAGACCTATCTTCTTAAGGCCAGGAATGAAGTCAACACAAAACCCAATGACATCCTCTGTTTGATGGCCCATGGAGATGCTTCCTTCTGGCCTAGCACGGTTACGGACATATTTCTTTAGGACTCCCATGAACCTCTCAAAGGGGAACATATTGTGTAGAAATACGGGGCCCAGAATGACAATCTCGTCGACTAGATGAACTAGGACGTGCGTCATGATATTGAAGAAGGATGGTGGGAACACCAGCTCGAAACTGACAAGACATTGCGCCACATCACTCCTTAGCCTTGGTATGATTTCTGGATCGATCACCTTCTGAGAGATTGCATTGAGGAATGCACATAGCTTCACAATGGCTAATCGGACGTTTTCCGGTAGAAGCCCCCTCAATGCAACCGGAAGCAGTTGCGTCATAATCACGTGGCAGTCATGAGACTTTAGGTTCTGGAACTTTTTCTCTGGAATATTTATTATTCCCTTTATATTCGACGAGAAGCCAGTCGGGACCTTCATACTGAGCAGGCATTCAAAAAAGATTTCCTTCTCTTCTTTGGTAAGAGCGTAGCTGGCAGGACCTTCATACTGCTTTGGAGGCATGCCGTCTTTTTCGTGCAAACGTTGCAGGTCCTCCCGTGCCTCAGGTGTATCTTTTGTCTTCCCATACACGCCCAAGAAGCCTAACAGGTTCACGCAAAGGTTCTTCGTCACGTGCATCACGTCGATTGAAGAGCGTACCTCTAGCTCTTTCCAGTAGGGTAGGTCCTAAAATATAGATTTCTTCTTCCACATGGGTGCGCGTCCCTCAGCGTCATTCGGAACAGCTAGTCCGCCGGGACCCTTTCCAAATATTCCTTGTAAATCAGAGACCATAGCAAGTACGTGATCACCGGTACGCATGGCGGGCTTCTTCCGGTGATCTGCCTCGCCTTTGAAATGCTTGCCTTTCTTTCGACATTGATGGTTGGTCGGGAGAAATCGACGATGGCCCAGGTACACATTCTTCCTGCATCTGTCCAGGTATATACTTTCGGTGTCAGCTAAACAGTGCGTGCATGCGTGGTATCCCTTGTTTGTCTGTCCTGAAAGGTTACTGAGAGCGGGCCAATCGTTGATGGTTACAAACAGCAACGCATGCAGGTTAAATTCCTCCTGTTTGTGCTCATCCCACACACGTACACCGTTTCCATTCCACAGCTGTAAAAGTTCTTCAACTAATGGCCTTAGGTACACATCAATGTCGTTGCCGGGTTGCTTAGGGCCTTGGATGAGAATTGGCATCATAATGAACTTCCGCTTCATGCACATCCAAGGAGGAAGGTTATACATACATAGAGTCACGGGCCAGGTGCTGTGATTGCTGCTCTGCTCCCCGAAAGGATTAATACCATCCGCGCTTAAAGCAAACCATACGTTCCTTGGGTCACTTGCAAACTGAGCCCAGTACTTTCTCTCGATTTTTCTCCACTGCGACCCGTCAGCGGGTGCTCTCAACTTCCCGTCTTTCTTACGGTCCTCACTGTGCCATCGCATCAACTTGGCATGCTCTTTGTTTCTGAACAGTCGTTTCAACCGTGGTATTATAGGAGCATACCACATCACCTTCGCAGGAACCCTTTTCCTGCGGGGCTCACCCTCAACATCACCAGGGTCATCTCGTCTGATCTTATACCGCAATGCACCGCATACCGGGCATGCGTTCAAATCCTTGTACGCACCACGGTAGAGGATGCAGTCATTAGGGCATGCATGTATCTTCTCCACCTCCAATCCTAGAGGGCATACGACCTTCTTTGTTGCGTACGTACTGTCGGGCAATTCGTTATCCTTTGGAAGTTCTTCTTCAATATTTTCAGTAGCTTCTCAAATCCTTTGTCAGGCACAGCATTCTCTGCCTTCCACTGCAGCAATTCCAGTACGGTACCGAGCTTTGTGTTGCCATCTTCGCAATTGGGGTACAACCCTTTTTTGTGATCCTCTAACATGCGATCGAACTTCAGCTTATCCTTTTCACTTTCGCACTTTTCCCTTGCATCAATAATGACCCGGCGGAGATCATCATCGGGCACATCGTCTGGTTCCTCTTGATCTTCAGCTTCCTCTTGATCTTCAGCTTCCCCCGTTGCAGCATCACCGTATTCACGGGGCACATAGTTGTCATCGTCCTCTTCTTCTTCGATGTCTTCCATCATAACCCCTATTTCTCCGTGCTTCGTCCAAACATTATAGTGTGGCATGAAACCCTTATAAAGCAGGTGGGTGTGAAGGATTTTCTTGTCAGAGTAAGACCTCGTATTCCCACATGCCCAACACATAAAACCATTCTGCTTGTTTGCCTCAGCCACATCGAGAAATTTATGCACGCCCTTAATGTACTCGGAGGTGTGTCTGTCACCGTACATCCATTGCCGGTTCATCTGCGTGCATTATATATAATTATGTGTGTCAAAAGTAAGAAAATTAGACAAGTATCTATCTAAAGTAAGATTTTTTTCTTTCAGAAAGAAGATAAGAACAAGAGGCTCACCACGGTGGTGCCGGCGACGAGATCGGCGCGGGCGATCGACGGCGGTGAAGACGAGGACGGGGCGTGACGGACCGCTAAACCTAGACAAATCTCGGAAAAAATGGAGCTCGGAGGTCGAGCTTCGAGAGGAGAAAGCTTAACTAGTGTGGCTCGGGCATTTCATCGAACACCTCACATGCATAAGAGGTGAGCTAGAGCACCCAAATGCCCTTCCTCGCCGGCCAGCAAAAAACAGAGCACTATGGAGTGCTCTACTCACCGGCGATGGGGTATATATAGGCAACTCATTTGTCCCGGTTCGTGGGTGGAACCGGGACTAAAGTCCATCCTTCTGTCCCGGTTCCTGCCACAAACCGGGACCAATGGTTGTGGGCCAGGAGCGAGGCCCATTGGTCCCGATTCGTGCCAAGAACCGGGACAAATGGGCCCAGACGAACCGGGACCAATGCCCACGAGGCCCCGCCGGCCCCCTGGGCTCAAGAACCGGGACAAATGCCTCCATTGGTCCCGGTTCGTGGCAGAAGCGGAACTAATGGGCTGGCCAGGCCCGAACGAAAGCCCCTTTTTCTACTAGTGTAATATTAATTTGAAATTCAATAGCAAAATGCTATGGGCACCCATAAGAGTGTACCCAGCCAGAGTGCACCTATGGCTGACAGTGGGCCAGGAGGGGTCCAATCAGCAGGGTCAATTGTTGACCAGTTGACTGGTCAACAGGGTCCAGGGGACCCACATGTCATTGACAGGGACTGGCCCGTTCAGCCTTTGACTAGTCAACAGGGCAGGTGGCGTCTACCTGTCTTACACTGCTACCTTTAATAGACATTCAATTAAACTAATTAAGTGGGTTAGGGTCTCTGGGGCCGCTGTTAGTGGGGTTAGGGGGCGGGTTAGTGGCAAACGCCGTTTAGGCCGGCGTTTAGCGACGGTGGCCTCTGGCCACGGCGGACGGGCTCCGGGGAGCCACGGTAGCGGCGGCGGAGGGCGCTGGGAGCCTCGGCGCTAGATGCCATGGCCACGCGAGGGGAGCGGCGGATGGAGCCGGCGTGCCCGGGCAGAAGCAGGCACGGCCAGGGCGCGACCCAAACACGGAGGGAGCGCGGGCAGCAGGTCAGGCGCAGTGGGAGCATGGCGGGACGCGACGGGCACGGGCAGGGGTCACGGCTAAAACATCCAAGATTGATAATATAACAACACAAAACAATAAAAAATTATATATATACGTTGGAGACGTATCATGTGCACACACTAGTGGCAGGCGAATAATTTTACCCGCCACTGGATTTTTTTTTCCCGTATTAGCTATGGCGGGTTCCTCGCCATGCCCACCACTAATTTGAGGCCACCTATAAGCCTTTTTTCAATAGTGCCGATCTAGATCTAATCTCCTCCACCTTCACAAATGATCTTTGGTTTTGATTTCTTAGAAAGAAATTTTGTTTTCTACTATGTTTCTCAACATGAAGGTGAAAATAGAATAATAACATCTTTATTATGGCTTCTAAGGCATATTTCTAAGACATATTTCTATAATTTCCAGCAAGATGGATGATGATTTTGTGGACCTGCATACAATGCTAGCACAACGGCATCGCCCCGGAAGGACCATGGTCCTCCTTCCATAACCCTCTCCCAATCCGTTAGGCAGAAGAATTGCATTAAATGAAGGTTGTTGTCTAGCGGGTGAATCTTGACATCCTGTGCAAGATCCCACCGATCACATATTCCTGTAAAACCAATACTTGTAAGACTTGTCTATGTGTACCCGTGCTATTGCCATCCAGCGGGTTGCCATTGGCGGTGACATCTCCTCTTACGAAAAACTCCGTTGTCAAGATCCTTCTCATGTAAACCGATTCTTTCATCACGGCCTCGACCTCGCATGAGTCAGTCCCTGACCTTGACGCTCGATGGTCCATGATCAAACTGGAAACCTTAAGCCGGAGTAGAAGACAAACCGTGCACCAACCCTAGTTCTCTCGAATCCTTCCAAACACTTAAGCCAAGACAGGGCAGGGAGGTCCATGGTTGCTCCTGAATCGGTCCTAGGCTTCATCATCGGGATATTAGGGGAGCAGGGAAGAATTTCTCAATGTCGGCGTATTGCCGTGGAGATGAATAGAAACCCTAGCTAGAGGGAAAAGTCGATATACGTTTTTAGTAACAATTAGAGGGCAAAGTCTTTATATGTTTATTTTTTAAGACAAAAAATGTTTGAGAAATTATATCGTGCACTAGATGATACAATAAATTGGGCCTGTGCATATGGATATCGGATAGTGGGCTGGGAGAGGCATCATCGGATTGTTTTGGGTTAAGAAAATGGGCCTGTGATGCCCATCCAGACGACTATTCGGCTATTGTTTTTTTTTATCAAAGCTGGCCGTTTGCCTCAGAAAATAAAATCAAAGCTGGCTGTTCTCCCTGCCGTCTCCGATCCAAATTCCCGGCGCCGTCCCGCTTCAGATCGATCGCTGCGGTCGCCGCCATCTCGTTCATCGCCGAGCTTCAGGTCTGCTACTCTCTGCCCTCCTCTTCCTTCTAATCTTGAAGAGAGACATGCATCCGGGAGGAGCGCATCTCAATTCTCATTTCTCAACCCTAAACGAACTGCCTCTACCACTCAGCAGCAGCAGCCCGGGTACACGGGATGGAGGAAAGGAGGAAGAAGGAGGAGCAGGAGGAGCAGCAGGCGATAGAGGGCGTCCCCAACGACCTCCTTCAAGAGATCCTGTCGCGGGTGCCGTACCAGTCTCTGTGCCGCTCAAAGTGCGTGTCGGCAGCGTGGCTCGCGATGTGTTCCGACCCCGCCGTCCGTCGGAGATCGCCGCAGACGCTCTCCGGTTTCTTCGGCCTCTCCCGCAGCGGCAGCAACCGTTTTGTCAACGTTTCCGGGAGAGGCCGGCCGCTGGTCGACCCTTCTTTTCCTTTCCTCCACGGCTTCGAAAACGTCAAGATCCTAAACTGCTGCGGCGGCATCCTTCTATGCCATGGCATGCGAGCGGAGGGCGTGGAATACATTGTGTGTAACCCTGCGACCGAGGAGATCTGGGCCGTGCTGCCCGTGCCTGATACCCATGAGACACCACGTCCTCGTGCTTACCGCGCCATTTGCTTGTGTTTCGATCCGATCGTCCCTTCTCGCTTTGCGGTGTTTGTCGTCATTCAGAATGGTCGCGACATTACCATTATGGAGGTCTACTCGTCGGATACCGGAGAATGGACTTCCATGTCGAGCCCATGGGGTCACAAAATTGTGTTATATAGCTTGGAACCAGAATGCTTCTTCTTAAATAGCACTCTACATTCCAGTGCCTATGATTCTCGTGTGGAGACATTTGACACGGAGGGAAATTCAATAAACATGATAGTTGCAGTGGACACAAGCGGGGATACTTGGAGGACAACTCGACAGCCGACCAAAGCTAAACTGAATTTCTTTGGGCACTCTCAAGGACGATTACATGGAATGGATATAGACAATCGTAATGGTTGCCGGATATCGTTTGGGTTCTCGAGGACTATGCTAGTGGACAGTGGACCTTAAAGCACACTGCCAGTGTTCTCGAGTTGGTAGGAAAGCCTTGTCGTGAGTGCGATGAGTACTACACCTTGGTTGCAATCCATCCAGAACGTAACCTTATTTTCCTTAATGGCGGGGTGGAGCCGGAACAGACACTTATGTCGTATGATTTGGATACCCAGAAGTTGCATGTTATCTGCACTCTTGAAGATTACCAGAGGAAAAATTTCCGACCTTACATTCCCTGCTTTGTGGAATGGCCGCCATCAGATGCTCATTGAATTTGTGAGCAACTTCACATTTGCTATGTTGGCATGGCTCCTTCATGAAAATCGGCTGTTGGGTATGGTCGAGATCTTCTAGTTTTGTGCAGTGGCTTGAACAAGTACTACATCTACTCGAGTTTAGTTTTCTTATCAGTTGCGTCCAGGATCATTTGTTTTTGTGGCTTTAAACATTATTTTGTTGGCTAGTCAGTGAGAACTTGCAAGCTACCCTTCAATAGGTTATGTCTAGTAATATGAATGAGCCAAGTCCATTTATTTACAGTAAGCTAAGTACCTTTGGTGTGTAACTTGTTATCCTAACAAAGTTAAATATTGATGGTGCCTTATTTTTTATCAACTCTGAAGTGTTATTATCTCATTTGTTATTTAAGAGGGTTATCTCTTTTTTGCAGTAATATAATTATATGTTAGGGCTGGCTTCTCTAGTTGTTGTATCTTGTACATACAAGCAGGGAGGTTCCTTTAGTGAAATCTGCATGCCTGGTGCTTTTCAACAATATGTGCTAGACCGATTAAAGGAATTATAACTTTTCTAGGGAGAGAGAAGAACACACCCTCATGTCATGGCATGTTTTTAGTTAGGACTTCCGACTTGTCATGTGATGTCATGCAGGTTCACCGTTCATTTCTATCGCTCGTGCAACCCATAGTGTGTGATGTTTGTTTTTGTTCTGACTAAGCGCGGTCCATGAGTCCATGACCAATGTGTCCTGTCTTGAATTCAAGTTGATGCCTGGCTGATTCATTTTCTAAAAATCCTAAGATTTTACTGTCGTGTAGCAGTTTGAACAGAGTCCAGTTTGCATATTTTAAGAACCCCACGCACAATTCAGAATGTTACATACATAGCGCATAACAAAATTGCGCAAGTTCATTCAGACTGCTAATTTGCTAAAGCAGAGTCAAATGTGGGTCTGACTAATAGAAGATGTTACTCAGTCCGTTGGTGCGGGTTGTTAGCTCCCTGTGCCCACTGGAGAGGGGCATGCTCGTCGGCTCGCCCTCAACATTGATTCTTCTTTGGCCTTGACATCGTCTTCATTGGCTCCTGGCGCTGGGAGCATTGCCAATCTGCTGGCTGGGAGACCTTTGTCCCGCCTGCTGGTAGCGGCCGACTACGGTGAGGGCAAAGCAGAGGCGCAGGAAGCCTGAAGCTTTCCTTCAGTCATGTTCAAGATAAAAAATTTCCTTGAAAATGTAAGAACTGTGCCTAGAGTAAAATGCATATTGCGCCCTTATTCTTGGTGGCCATGCCTATAACGGTTCCCATACTCGGAAAGTGCACCGACACGGCCTTGATACCGGCGAATATGGTCCATATATGGCCGTGAGCTCGGTATGGCGCATGATTACGGTTTGCAACTTTGCATAATAAATGAGATAATAACACTTCAAGCTGTAGTCTACTTTCTCTGCACTTGAGAATCGCCTACAAAGCTGTAGTCTGAAGGAGGCAAAACAAGTTGCCCATGTCAAACTGATCGATTGGGTTGCCAGATTATTCTCACAGGCCTGCACATACCTACGCACCAACTGATTCAGTAAGCGCTCTGTTTTTTTGCAGACTGAAACAGTTCAGTTGGACAGCCTTCAGTTATAGCACGATGCTGAACTCACGATGCCATTGCCAAGGTATTTATTTACTCGAGCAGAAAACCACCAGCTAGGAAATACAGAAGGAATCCAACACACACAATATGTTGCGCTGACGCAAACAGCACTGTCGCTGATTCTTCTACCTACGAACTTTTATTTACTTCTGAAATTATTTTTACCTGTGAACGACTCCACAATGCAAAAGCAGAGCTCCTGCTGTTCACGTCAAAGAAACTACTCCACCATGCAAGGGTTCGAGCATCAAACAGGAGATGCCTACAAGATCTGCTTCTGCTCTTCCAGCTGAACCGACGGTGAGGCATGCACGGGACGGGGAGCACGCTTCCATTGCTGGTGCTGCACGACGAGTCTGACTGAATCCTTCCCGCTCCGAGCATCGGGGGATACGACCAGAGCAGAAACGCTTGCGTGCTTGGTGGTGGCGGACATCGCCTACCTTGCGGCTGGCGGTCTCCTGGGGTGCGCCCGAAAATCTCACTCTAAAGACAGACAGTGTGACGGTCAAGTCTTTCAACGGCTCGGATGCTCTCGGTCTAGGACAAAAGATGAAGATCTACGGTTTCAGTTCAAAGCATTTATTACAGTTGACTTTTTTATCTTAATAAAAATAATAGAATTATATTAGCAGGGTGAGTTAACTCGCGGTAACTCGACACCATATAGGCCGGTTGCTGATGTAAAAAAAGGTGTAGGGTAACTCGACACCATATAGGCCAGTTGATGATGTAAAAAAAGGTGTAGGCTAGCAACTGTCGTGAATGAGAAGTAAGAAAAAGGAGACGAATTACTTCAGGTCTTAAGTACATTCGCTTTTCTACCTAGTGAACAAGTACTTGCTACCCAAACAAGATGTATCTTTCTTTTTCATATAGGGCTTTTAGAATGAGCGTGCAATCTATTCCATTAGAACCATTTTCAATGGGTGTGAAATATGTGAAGCAATGTGTTCCTGCTTGGAAGACCCGATATTGGGTCAAGATGGGATTAAAATACCACTCCAAAAAAAAGCGCAACTGAAAAAGAAAAATATTTGGAAGGTCAGTACCGTCTTGTCTTGAATCTGCCAAATTCTCCTCTAGCTTCATCCTCTAACTGAAAAAGAAAAATATTTGGAAGGTCAGTACCGTGTTGAAAAATATTGGGACGATGCCACTTGCTCGTGTGCGTCGCCATCGTCAATCGTTGCCGACACCAGACATGTCGAGGTAGTCACTCTCAAGGCAACCACGCAGAAGATGATGAACATGTCAAAGACAACCTCGCCGAGAGGAGTAAGTGCCACCACGAACGAGGGTGGAGGATCTGGCCATGCTGGTGCTCCATGGCCCCCATTCTCGTTGCCGCGCCATCCTAGCTTCCCACCGCCGATGCCCTTGACTACCCGACCATCCCCTCCTTCATTATGTCTTCTTGGCTGCGCAAGACATCACCCGATACGCATGAGAAAAGTTGTCACAGGCCGCCTCCACCCTGCTACCGTCGGCTTCACCTTGTTGCCTCAACTGATTTTCCGGGCTTCTCCACATAAAGCCTCCCCAACATCCCTATCCCTTGACGTTGCACATTCGCTTTTCTACCTAGTAGTTCTACTAGTGAAGAAGTAACTTTTGCTACCCAAACAACAAGCACACCACCATCATCGGTCCAACGCCGGTCCAGGACAAACCACACCACCATCAAGCACCGAAACGAAACCCAAGCGATGCCATTGCAGATGCGGAAACCGGAGCTGTTAGTGTGTGAAGGTGCGTTCTCTTCCACACGCACGCTCTTTCTTCATTTGAAAGCCAGGCATGCTGCTTCTTTCTCTGGTGATCCTAACCAAGGCTAGCTGACTCTTCTTCTTCTTCCTAAAGCACGAGGTCGCGTGCACCTCGTGTTGCGAGTGCCAAGGGTGTGATAATCCCAAGGGGGCTAGAGGGGTGAGTGCACCGCATTCTCCTCTTTCTTGCGTGTTTTCGTGCATAATCGACCACGCTCTTGTGATTTCCATTGTTCTGCGTGTACAAAGAAGGCGAGTCGAGCACCGGATCAGGAGGTGCTGATGGCGTAGGCAACATACCTGACGAAGCAGTGCAGACGACCACACCATCAATTACTGAACCAAGGCAGGTTGATACCAGCAGCAGCAGCATGGCAGCATATCATATTTGGGGCACCCCGCACGATCTGTGGACGACTGGTGCTCTGACCCGAGCGAATGGCCAAGATTCGAGGTGAGTTTGCGCATCTGCTTATCTGTGCAGTTCGCCGAGAGAAATCAAAGTTCAGTGTATGTCTGGTGAGAGTTGGTAACCCTGGTGATCTGCTCCTTCTGTGCAGTGATGACAGTAGGCTTCAGACATACCAGAGCATGATGCAAGTCACCTTACTTACTTACCATCCTCAAGACAGTGCCCACTCTCCTCCACTGTAAACACTGCCAGATTCCTGTATGTTCCTTGTAATGATTACTCGAAGCAAGCACGGCGAGAGCTCCATGATCCTCCGGACATCCTCGGCATCGCAAAGTTAGCCTCAGATGCTTCAGTTGACCTAGATCTGATCAGAGCGATACACCTGAGAACATACATACAGCATAATAGTTGCCGTCCATATACTGCCTGGAAAGGGGTGCTTCAGTTCGTTCTTACAAAGCTTTTTCTCTGATATTCTAGGAAGATTGTGACAAAGTCTTTGAAACTTAAAAGTCTAGGATTGATGAGATCACTGGTAGCATGAATTGTATAATCTGTATAGATGGTTATTTTTGCATTACAAAACAAGCACTGGTTACATTACATAATTCTGATAAATATGCTCTCACACCTTCACCAGTTTACTACACAGCACTCATGGTTGCTTGCTTAGAGCAACAGCAGCAATGGCAGCCAGCAACCGGCGCCTGTAGAGATCAGGGGCATGTGGTGCTGTCACAAGCTACCAAACCAGCATTCACCTCTCTATAGTAAGTTTACACTCTGCTATATGCTACTATGGAAGCCACCGCGTCGCGCGCGCACACGCGGAATGACAGAAGCCCTGTTCTCTTTAACGAGATCGGTCGACGCTGAGCCGCGAGCTGAGCCACCTGCAGACGTCGTCCATCTCTTCGGGGATGGTGTAGTGGCCCAACCTGCGTAAATAAACCATGTTTAATGTTCTGACTTCTGAGGAAGGAAGAACAGAGGAAGAGCTTTGTCAGGGGAGGTGTAAGATGCGTACCCGTTGTAGGACTTGAAAGTCAGATACGAGAACCCCGAGGACCGCAGGAACTCGGTCGACCGCTCGCCGTTCCTGTAGGGGACAACCTCGTCCGCTGCACGAGTAGAGGTCACCACACAGAATTCAGTGACACCATGAAATACAACTTTGAATCAGCAGCTAGCCTGTAGGTTTGTTTGTTTGTTACCTCTGCCATGGCTGAGCAGGATGGGCAGGGAGGCGGCTCTTCTTGCTGCCATGTGTGAGCCCTCCATCTTGCCCCTCAGTGTCCTGAATTCACCAAGATCATCAGGGTTTGTTTAGGAATTAGGAGCAAAAGGTGCCTGGTTCTGTGGCAGATGACTGACTGACTGACCTTGAGCAAGGGAGCCAGCCGCTCAAGCTGACGACTGCGCTGAGCGTGATCGGGTAGGGGGTGCCGCTGCTGAATTTGCCGTGAGCGTAGCATGCTGCCGAGTGCAGGGCGGCAGCTGCACCCATGCTGAAGCCGCCGATCCCAAGCTTCACTGCATCGACAAATTGTGAAAAATCAGTTATCTGCAACTGCCGAATTCCCGTTTAACAGCACCGTCATCATATAATTTCATAGTTCTGACACGTATTTAATGGCAGTCTAATGAAACGACAGGACCAGATGGTGTGCTCTTGGAGAGAGAGAGACAGAGAGAGAGAGAGAGAGAGAGAGAGAGAGAGAGAGAGAGAGAGAGAGAGAGAGAGAGAGAGAGAGAGAGAGAGAGAGAGAGAACACTAGGCCTAGCACTCAAATAACACTTTTAGCATATTTCTTAACAGTGAATATCCTGATCCTGAAGTAAGCAGATGGTACCATCAGAAGGCTCGGACGACAGTAGGTTCGCTATGTGTGCAGCTGAAGCATCCAGCCCCTCGATGTCGTCGCGGCCATCGACCGAAGTGTCATCAACGTCAAACCCTGTTTCAGTTCAGTAAAAAATGGTGTTTAGCAAGTTTTCAAAATTCACCGCTCTGACAGAATTTCACATGAATTTCATAGAAACATGATTCAGTTCCCATATCATTCATGAAAAGTTCCCGCATACGAAGCAGTGCCTCAAAACCGCGCAGCAAATTTCCAAGCAAGAAGAAACTCACATGCAGTGCAGGGGAACCCGCCAAAAGCCGCGACGGGCCGGGTCGCTGCGGTGGGGCATATCCACTTGATCTACATGAGCAATTGGCTCCAAGGTGAATAAAAAAACTTGGTTGCAACAGAACTAGTCTCTGAACACGACAGGTTACACTACTGCACTTTGTAATCACAGAATATTCTGTTTTAAGTTGGGCAATAAGAGTGCTCCAAGTACAAAAATGGATGCTTACATTGGGCAAGGGAAGAGCATCCAGCAGCTGGGACCAGCTGAAAATGACAGAATGGACAAAAGAAGTTAGCTCTCTGCATCAGGAACAGAATTGCAGCAGAAGATATTTCACTCCAGCTTCCTGCAGCGTGAACCACACATGGTGCCTAAAATTACACTCTTATCCCCCACCCCCCAGGTTAGTCCTTTTCGGCTGGGGTCTTTTTATTCTCCTATTTGTTAGAAAGATACCTAGATCCTTCTAGGTGTTATTGTCTTTTCTCTTGAGGCTTACTTAGTTAGCAAGCTAATGCTTGCCGTTAAGGACTCTGCTGCAGTGGTCGACAGGACGAAGATACTCCCATCCACTGCCTTATGATAAATTATACAACTATATGGCATATTTACATGTTTTGCCAAGACAGGGGATAGGAAATTAGGTATCTTGCATGAGCTACCTACACTTGTGCAATATTTATATGTCATTAGCCCACATCAAGTATTTGACATTCCTCTCCACTTACTGCATGAAGGAAAGTGAGAGGCATATTGATGTCCTTGAGAAGATTGTTAGGTGTGATGTAGGACAAGGAAATTATTTAACTTTGAGTAAAGCAATACTAGGAATATATGCATGCAAAAAGGAGGCCACTTCATCGATCATTTCAGGCTAAAAGGTGCAAGGGAATAAAGCGTTCTGCATCGACACTGCGATCATCTACTCATGTCTTCTCTGGTTGACATGTGTGGTTTCTTGCATCCCTATTACATTCACACAGCATACAGCATGCATGTTGCATGGAGAAGGTGCCATCATTTATTTATCTTTGAAATTTGGCTAGGAAGTTTAGCATTCAGTTAAGAGAAGTGAAGTGCGTTAGATCGATCTGACGATCAAAACCAGACACCTGAGATGTTAAGTCCTGGAGGGGCATCACCTGAGTAGGCAAGAGTTAAAGAAAGAAGTAATACCTTGCACCATTGTCACCTAGGCCATGGAGCCACACAATGGTGGCTAGGTGCCGTCCCTTTGGCCTCACCACATAGCTCCTCCCATACTCGACTCGACGGCCACCCCTGCCACCTGAATGACCATTTGCGACGATCTCAGCATTGATCTTTTGGCATCCATGGAGCATTTGAGATTTTGAACATGATCATATCTACGGAGAAGATGGAAATTACCAGAAGAGCTGCTTCCATAATAGCTCATGGCTTCTGTTGTCTCTGCAACAAGAGCACTAGGTGATGCTTTAGTTTGTATGATCTTAGACGTAAGGAAGTGTATGAAGTCCACATCCCCATTTGGCTGTATTTATAGTGGAGGCCTGAAGCACTGAAGAAGGGAATATATGTCGAACAATCCCTGGAATCTGCATTGATCACACGACAGTGCGGTTTTTCACACCGTGCTCACTGCAGCTGTCATGACAAGAGAATCTGGAACCTGGAAAGCTCTGGGGATTAGGAATTTTTTGTTTTTGAAGGCTATATTGCTCTATAAGGAAGCATCTGGCACAATACTTACAGCCTTGAGACAGAAACGGTGATGGTGAGACCTACCATTTCATGCAAAGGTTAAGAGTGCATCTGGCACACAGGTTGATAAGATGCATCTTTGGCAGTGGAGAGGGAACAAAAATAATCAAATGTTGTTTCCTCTCCCATTGATCTCATTTTACAGCCAACCAAGAATTTCCCTGCTTGATGCACAGAGTATTAATGCCCACTGCTTTCTTCTGCCCACAAATTGGCACGACTTGCATGCTACAAAGTTAAATAAAATGGCAAGGAATATAAAGCGCACACGAATTTTATTTCCTAGAGATGAAGCTTTCTCGCAGAAGCTCTTACCTCAAGTATCACTGATCCATGGACTTTCAGAAATCATTTCTGCTGGTGGAATTTCAGTGCGGAAAGAATTGTATACCACAACTTGTTTCAGGATACAATCAGGATATAGAGCCAAGGAAGAGTGACAATTTTGCCAGGAGTACCTATCAAGAGCCGATACCCAATCAGCATCGATCAGGGAACCATATCGGCTGAAATGCAAGGCAGCTTGCAGCATAAACGTGGTGCACTCTTCATGGAGGTACATATTAATTCCTGAGACCTAAGTACACTGTAGCAACATAAGTGCTTATATAAAGCAGAGTATTTCAAGTCTTATAGACATCATATGGTTCTCTTCTAACTTTCACTGGATCAAATAGTTAAAAGATCATGCTGGAATGAATCTAAGCTTGAGTGTGTTTTGTCATCAAATGCCAAACTCAGTCACCTTACATTGTTTGACAAAAGAAATATTTTTTCCTGAAACAAGACAACGGCAATCTTTTATATTTATTTATGGTGAGCTTTCTCATAACCAACTTCTACTCTAGGTTTGCTTGGAGCAAAGGTTGGAACCTTTGTACATATGCCTGGTTGCTTTCAGAAATAGGACCAGTTGATCCCTTCTCGACGGTGGAAATTTAAGCGGTGTTAAAAAAATACAAGCATAAATTGACCTCAATTAAATTGTGGTAATT
This sequence comes from Triticum aestivum, assembly GCF_018294505.1. Classification (NCBI taxonomy): domain Eukaryota; kingdom Viridiplantae; phylum Streptophyta; class Magnoliopsida; order Poales; family Poaceae; genus Triticum; species Triticum aestivum. The sequence continues at coordinate 487,703,618 of NC_057796.1, forward strand.
TGATACCCGAGTGATGCAAAGGTCTGCATCTGGTTTTTCTGGGTGCCAACCCACTATATACAGCAAGAACCATATACCATTCTCCCTTGCATTTTATAATGATTGGGATGGGCGATGTGGGGGGCAGCTCATGCTAAAATATATGATCTATATGGCATTCTTGTCCCTATCTAAGATTAGAAGTTTGGGGCTGCATCAGGCTAGATGAAGCTATTTCAAGAGACAGGTTCATCAGCCACCTGATCAAGCTTTTCTCACACTGCAAATCGTAGGCCTATGCTTATGCTCTGCCCTAGTACTAGAAGCCTGCATATTCCTCCCTAGTGCATATTTTTCCTCGCCTTATTGCACATGCTCCTACGAAAAGTGAAGTTTCTACAAAGTCAGAAAACATTCTCGAAAAGGCGCATGTACAAAATATCAGATTTGTCGTTTCTCAAAAGTATACAGCTAGGGAGGATACGAGAACAGTAAAAAAATATTCTTCTTAAAACTTTATCTACTTCATGCTTGTTTTAGCTTTATATACATTAAAAGGCTAGCTCCAATAACACTCCTGTCAAGAGGATACACAATGGCAGAGCAAATATGCAGGTACTATGTAGCCTACATCCACTGTAACACTGATGTTTTGCCAGGCAAGCAATTCTCTGATTAAACATGCAGTTAGGTACATTTCCCAGTTCAGCTCCCACTAAGGCCAAATCACTTTGTAGAGATTACTCACTGTAACAAGAAGTCCACATCAAAGCTTGAGTATTGACAGAAGTCAACTTCTAGAATGCGAAAAGGAATGTTGCAAAATCGAAGATTGTGGCCACCGTTATCAGACAAATTATGCCTTTTAATGTTATCGTGGCATTCTGCATGCTTATTATTGTATTGGTTGATCTCTCATGAAATTCTAAAGTAACAATCCTTGCGTTCTGCTTTGCACTATTGGTTGTCAATGTGCATCAACTTTATTTGCTTTATTTGAGGTGTCTTTTGTAGTTTTGTGTACATGTTGTTCGATTCTGTTTTCAAATTAAGCTTTTCATAAGCATACTGGAGATGCAAAATGTTAGAGATGCAACAGTCAGCATGGTGCGGAACATATCCCATGGTCAGCTTTAGGTAATGGAAAACAAAAGAAGACATTGCTTATCTCCTAAAATTCAGAGATGGGAACATCATAATCGATGAATAACAGGGGAACATCAGCTCAAAGCTAATGCTCGTGTATGGGCTCCAGGCTCAAACAATTAAAATGACATTACCTGAACAAACTATAATACAACTTTGTCAAAACTAAAAGCTAGAGGTTGTCCCATAGATTAAATTGGAAATAATTTTCATCCATTGACCAGTTCATTTATATGTTATCTGTTGGTGTCCAACTTTTTCAGAGCTCTCAGTTGTTGCCAGAGAAGGAGAACAGAAAACTATGGCCACTGGATCCAAACTCAAAAACACAAATCTGGATGTAAAGTAAAGTGAAAGTTTTAACCTGCAAGTAACCGACTTACCTCACAGGACTGTGAGTAGAACAAGTGAAAGATTACCTCACCTCGACATCACAAGTAATCTTGCTTTTTAAGTGCATCATGCTGGCAAAGATAGAGATCAGAATAGAATATTTACGATTGACAAATTACCTGCTATGGTCATTATGTTTAAAAGAATGTACACACATGACACGTTTGGATTTATGCCAAGTTCAGCATCCAACAAACAAGTGAAGTTATCATGCTACCGACTTAAATTCTCTCAAATAGTACCATGTTTGCAGCAAGGGGATGGATGCATCACATCACTCAAATCAATAAAGGAAAGCTGTGCAAGTTGCTCAAGGAACATTGTGTTCTAGACACTCAACTATCCAGGCAGGAAATTCCAGCTATTTGTTGTCATTCTGAAATCCTGAGCGTGAAAACACACTCAAAGTTGGTAGAGTGGAAGAATCAAGACATTATCTCCTTTGATGTGGCCTACAGGTGTGGTAGAGTTATTAGGGTGTGAGAATGTCAATGAATAGATGTCAAAGCACAGGGAAAGTGAGGGCTATGAGTGGAGGAAAATCGAACAGCAAATATGTGGCAAGAAACAATAGTTCTTTCATAGGCAAAGTGTCGGGTGGTAGGTGCGACATATGCCAACGGGTGGCTTATCATTGTGGGAGCCAGTAAGACATCGCCGGTGCCTGGAAACGGGATAAGGCGAGGACATGCACGCCGGCGAATCTTACCCAGATTCGGGGCTCTCCGTGGAGATAACACCCCTAGTCTTGCTCTGCGGGGTCTCCGCATGATCACTAGATCAACACAAGTAGCTACAAGTGCTCCTTGAGCTGTTTGGCTAGAGGAGGAAGAAAGGCAAGGCTAGCTCTCCTCTTCGCTCTACGTGGTGTGTAAAACTATCTCCGAGATCAACCCTTTGCATGGGTGCCCTGGGGGGTTTATATAGGCCTACCCCCTAGGGAAACAATGGTAATCCAGCTGGGCGCGGGTCCCATCCGTCAGTGTCTATGTTCGCCGGCTTCTCCGCCGGCCGTTGGGGCCCGCCGACTGGTGGGTCCCGCCGGCTGCCGGCCTCTTGGTCGACAGGCCGGCCCCACCGCTTGGGGTCTTGTCGGTGGCTGGTTACTGTTGCCTCGCCCCTGATGACGAGGGCTTGGTCGAGGTAAGCATGGCTACAGTGCCGCCACCTGCCGGGCTCTCGCTGTAGCCTTACCTCATCTTGTCTCCTTAATGATGCACATACTTCGAGGCAGGCAGGGAGGTAGCCGGCTATTGGGAGCCGGCTATGCCCCAGGCCGACTAGGGGAGGCCTGGCCGCCTTCGAGCATCTCTCTGGCTGAAGGGGCCCGCCGCCCGCGGGACGTACTGGCTGTAGGGGAACGCAGCAGAAAACAAAAATTTTCCGACCTACGCACCAGCCCAGGACCACTATGGAGACTGCATACATGGTTTGATCTTTTTCGTTACCGACTCGTAGCGCAGCGGGAAGTAGAGTCGATGACGATCGGCGGTGCAGATCCCCGCAGCTAGGATTTACAACCTCCCAACCGCGAGGATGTATACCCTCATCTGCTCCTCAGACAGCCCTCCAGGAGGCGGTCGAACAGCCCCCCGGACGGTGTCGCGGACAGCCCTTCGGGAGGACCTTCGAAACTCGAACGGTCACTCGGACAGCCCTTCGGGAGGACCTTCGAAACTCGGACGGTCACACGGACAGCCCTTCGGGAGGCACTCACGAACTAAGACCGAAACTACGATCTCTCTACAGAGTTGCACACATACGGTGTCATCTATCCGGCAGGGCTTCGCCGTCCAGAACTAGTTCCTGCCGGAACCCAGACAGCCTTACGGCTCTACGAAACTCTTTTCGTGGGAGGGAGAGAAGAAGCCAGATAATGCATGGCATGTGTATGAGAGCAAGGGATGAGTGTGGAGGGCTGCCCCTCCACCTCTATTTATAGGAAATCCCAAGGGGGTAGGGTAGTTTCACAAAAAACCCAAAATGCACATGAATGAAGTCCTTCCACAAGGACCTAGGAGTGAAACCAAGGAACAAGAGGGTCCCCAAGGGGGGATACCCCATGTGGCCGGCCACACCCCCATGAGGGGCCCAAAAAATGGCTCCTATCCATCCATGTCATCCCCTAACCATAAAGCTGATTTTCACTATTCACGACGACATTTTTCAGCGTCTGATCGAACTGAAAATATTTATGTGGGCTAAGAACATTTACAGTACCCACTAAAATGATTTTCAACGCGTTCCGAAACAATTCCGGTTTTAGTGATTTTCATCTGCGAAACGCATCTGAAGTGGCTCCGGCAGCTCCGGAACATTTCCGGTTTTTATCTCAGAAAATTCCAAAAAGCTTCCAGAATGATTCTGGCATCCTCCAAGAATTATCAGGCATGTGCCGAAACCAATTTGACTTAATGGTGTATCCCGAAACAACTTTTCGGTATCATCGAAACTTATCCGATGACCTCTCTCTGCGGTACGATTCCGTTGTCCGAAACTTTCCGGTGTCCGAAACTTTTTCGGTGATTTTCTCTCAGACTCCCTGTCTAGTATTCAGCAGATAGATGACCCTTAAGCGTGTGACCCTATAGGTTCGGTGAAGTATAGACATGACCCGGAACCCCTTCCGATCAATGATCAACATCGGAGCCGTGGACACCCATATTGACCCCTATACCCACACGAATAAATATTCGAGTGAACCTCCAGTTGCCGTGTGCTATTCCTGTTGCTTCGCGATATGTTACAAATACCCGAGGTGAGACATGTTGGCATTCCCGTGGATCAACAACTTGTCCACTATGCTAGTTACCTCGTTACCGGTATTGTTCTCTTTTCTCGTTGTCGTGTTCCGGCATCCCCGTGATCAAATCACAAAGTGTCTGGCCAGACGATGATGGATACCGTAACACCGAGAGGGCCCAGAGATATCTCTCCATCGTCGGAGGAGCAAATCCCAATCTTGAGCTATCAAGTTACTTGACACACTTTTCCATGAACCCGTAAGCCGCCGTAATAGCCACCCATTTACGGATGACGTTTAACAAACCCCAAAGTTCATGAAGCAAGCATGAAGAAACTCGATACTCTCATGGTCTAAGGAATCATGCAAACGTTAACCATCTCTGTGTTATGTACCAATAAACTTGTGACGAATGAATCTCATAGCATAACATCATGCCGGGTCGATTCAACACAAATGTTCTCTTAACATTATGCCCTCAAGGTTGCTGACATAGACATGCCCATGATCAGGAAAACATAACCATCATGCAACACTTGAGCTAGTCTTAGAGGCCAGACTAGGAATACATTTTACCGTTTATTATTTCACACGTGCATATGAGTCTTCCTCCGAGCCTCGTGGTTATTGCAGACTCGAGATAGCAGTTATAGCATGGAACATAAACATAATTATGAACTCGGAGATAAATAATATCATTTATTATTGCCTCTAGGGCATATCTCCTACACTGGCGCCTGTCGTGGATGGCGTCACGGTCAACATGGCAACAGTGCCGCGCCGGACGGGGGATGGCTGATCCGTACGGCGCACTGTGGCTATGCGTGCTCCGGGATTCGGGGGTGGCAGGCTGAACCGTGGTCACGCCCCGTCTCATCACCGTTATGTGGGTGCAGCCCTTGAGGGTGTAGTCTTGGCCGGCTTCTGGGAGTCGGTCATCTCGTGGCCGGCTTCTGGGAGTCGGCCATCTTATGGTTATCTTCGGGAAGGTTTTTGAGGTCGGGTCGCCTTCCGGTAGTCGGCCTGTGAGATAGCCGACCAGGGGAAGGTGGCCCTGTGTTTTGGATGCTTGAAGGCCCAATCGGCCTGATAATTTTTCAAAGAGCCAGGGGGGTCAGTTAGGCTACCCGTGGTCATTTACTCCGACAGTAGTCCCCGAAGCTGGTTGGGCTTCGAGGCTGAGAAGAGGACGAGAAGCTCGGTCAGCTTCCTATCTTGAAGAGCCAGCAGCTAGGAGCCGGCTTCGGTTGGGTGCGCCATTTTGGCGAGATTTTGAAGTCTGAAACACTTTCCGGTGCACTAAAACAGGGTGGCATCAATATGCAACTTTGATGGATAACAAGTTTCACACTAAAGGTATTTGCTCTAAATAAACGGACAGAATGAGATGAAAATGCAGATAATTTCGAACATATGCGATGCCCCATTGTTTTTACCCCGCACGAGGAACAAACAAGTGGCTACAACAATTAATACGTAGAGCAAGGAGATTAAGTGGCTTAGTTCATTCATATTACTAGAAATAACCCATTGAAGGGTCGCTTACAAGTTCTCACTGCCGAGCCAACATTGTTCCAAAGCCACAAAAAACACATTCAAATGGACTTCAACTGATAAGAAAGCCAAATTAGAACAGACATAGGACTTGTCCAAGCCACTGACCAAAGCTAGAAGATCTGGACCATACCCAACAACAGATTTCCATGAAGGAGCCGCACCAACTTAGCAAATGTGAAGCTGCTCTCGGATTCAATGAGCATTTGACGGCGGCCATTCCGCAAAGCAGGGAATGTAAGGTCGGAGCGTTGACATCTGGTAATCGTCAAGAGTGCAGATAACGTGCAGTTTCTGACTATCCATATCATATGACATAAGTGTCTCTTGCGATCTCATCCAACCAACAAGGAAGATCAGGTTACATTCTGGATGGACCGCAGCCACCATATATTGTTCACCGAGCTCACGATAAGACCTTCCTAGCAGTTTCAAGATGCTGGCAGTATGTTTTAAGGTCCACATTCCACTAGCATAATCCTTGAGAACCCAAACCGATAGCATGCAATCATTAACATGCTCTATGTCCAGACCGTATAAGTGTCCCTGAGCGTGCCCAATGAAAGAAAAATGTGTTAGGAATAAGCAACTTGTATTCCCATGAGGCCATAGGCCGATATATATACATGTACAGGTGTGGTACATATGCAGGAAACCCCTTATACTACGGGATAAATACAAAGGGGTATACATGACTTATATTATAACTCTAACACCCCCCTCAAACTCATGGTGGAGGAACAACACTGAGTTTGGAGAGATAAAAGCCATGTTGTGCTCTAGTCTGGGCCTTCGTCAGGAAATCCGCCAACTGTAACTCGGAAGGCACATACTGAAGAGCAACGACCTGATCCTGCACAGCAGCGCGCACATAGAAAGCATCAACACCAATATGCTTGGTGAGCTCATGCTTCACAGGATCGCGCGCAATGCTAATAGCACCTGTACTGTCAGATAAGAGCATAGTCGGTGTAGTGACAGAAACACCAAAGTCCTGAAGTAACCACCGTAACCAAGTCACCTCTGCCGTCAAAAGAGCCATAGCTCGCAACTCAGCCTCAGCACTCGAACGGGAAACTGCAATCTGTTTCTTCGTCTTCCAGGCAATGAGAGAACCGCCAAGAAAAACACAGTAAGCAGAAAGCGAACGGCGATCAGAAGGATCACTAGCCCACGTAGCATCCGCATAGGCCTGAAGCTGTAAAGAACTGGAGCTAGGAAAGAAGAGACGGTGAGAGATCGTGCCCCGAAGATATCGGAGAACACGAAGGAGATGACTATAATGAACCGATGTGGGAGCAGAAACAAACTGACTCAGAATATGAACCGGATAAGAGATGTCCGGACGAGTGACAGCTAGATAGACAAGACTGCCAACGAGATGACGATAACGCGTCGGGTCAGGGAGAGGATCACCATCAGTAGCACGGAGGTGAACATTGAGCTCCATAGGAGTCTCAACAGTGCGCTCGTCAGAAAGAGCAGCACGAGCAAGAAGATCCTGGATATACTTTTCCTGGGATATAAAAAAGCCATCAGAGGTAGAAGAGACTTCAATCCCAAGAAAATAGCGAAGAGGTCCAAGATCAGACATAAGAAACTGCTCACTAAGACGGGCCTTTACAAAGGCAATATACTCGGGGTCATCCCCAGTGATGACCATATCATCAACATAGAGAAGAAGAAGAGTCCGGCCACGAGGAGAAAGGTGAATAAACAATGCGGGATCATGAGCACTTGCTGAAAAACCAGCAGTAGTGACCACAGAAGCAAAACGCTCAAACCAGGCGCGAGGGGCTTGCTTAAGGCCATAGAGAGAGCGACGAAGACGACACACCATGCCATCAGGAACAGAATACCCAGGTGGTGGCTGCATGTACACCTCCTCACGCAGCTCACCATTAAGAAAGGCATTCTTAACATCAAGCTGAGATATAGACCAGTGGCGTGCAGAGGCAACGGCAAGAAGTGTACGAATAGTGGTCATATGGGCCACAGGAGCAAAAGTCTCGTCATAATCACGACCATGCTCCTGCTGAAAACCACGAGCCACGAGACGAGCTTTGTGACGCTCAAGAGAACCATCGGAGCGAGTCTTAACCTTGTAGACCCACTTACAAGTGATGGGACGGACTCCGGGAGGAAGAGAAACAAGATCCCAGGTACCAGTGCGTTCAAGAGCAGCAATCTCCTCCGCCATCGCAAACTGCCATTCAGGATGAACAACAGCCTGACGGTAAGAAGTCGGCTCAAGAACAGCAGCACCAGCGGTGGGAAATCCAAAGCGATCAATAGGCGGACGAGGACGAGAACGCAAGCCATAAGTAGGCTGAGAGGAAGAGGACGACTCATCCAAGGAAGCATCCACAGGTCGTGAACGACGAGTGTAATGCTGCGGAAGAGATGGAACAAGAGAAGGAGGAATCGCCAAGGTAGAATCAGGGGGTGGCGACGAAGAAGTCACCGGAGATGAAGGTGTAGAATCCGGTGACATGCTAGGTGAGGAGACCGGGGAAGATGGTGGCGGTGAATCGACGAGGGGTGGAGAAGCAGAGGGAGTGGGACGAATAGGCACAGGCGCGACGGGAGTGATAGGGGAGTCAGGAAAAGTGAGAAAAGAGATATCCTCCACTGAAAAGACCGAGGAAGATGGTCGTGGGTAAAAAGGACGAGACTCATCAAAAGTCACATCTCGAGAGATACGCATCCGACGACCGACAGGATCCCAACAACGATAGCCCTTATGCTCATCACTGTAGCCTAAGAAGACACACTCAACAGACTGAGCGGTCAGTTTGGTGCGTTCGCGAGGGGCAAGAAGAACATAGCAAACACAACCAAACAAGCGAAGCATCGAATAATCGGGAGAGCGATCAAACAGACGCTCAAAAGGAACACCACCCTGCAAAGCAGCAGATGGCTGAAGGTTGATGAGATAGACAGAAGTGGAGATAGCCTCGGCCCAAAAATGAGGCGGAAGAGAGGCGGCGATCATCATAGCACGAGCCGTCTCAAGAAGGTGACGATGCTTGCGCTCAGACACACCATTCTGAGCATGAGCACCAGGACAAGAGAACTGGGCAAGAGTACCCTGCTCAGCAAGGACACCACGCAACATCTTAGAGATATACTCACCAGCGGAGTCAGCACGAAAAACACGAATGGGTGAAGAGAACTGAGTATGAACCATGGCAGCAAAACGCTTATAAATAGACAACACCTCACTACGTGAAGTCATGAAATAAAGCCATGTGTAACGAGAAAAATCATCGATGAAAATAATATAGTATTTATGACCACCTTTCGAAGTGAAAGGAGCCGGACCCCATACATCAGAATGGACTAAATCGAAAGGACGCTGAGACACTGACTCACTATGAGAATATGGTAGCTGAATCTGCTTGCCAAGACGACAACCCTGACACTCTAAAGAGACATCTCCTGAGACAGACCCCAGAAGACCTCGACGAACTAAAGACGATAATCGAGAACCACACAGATGACCAAGTCGATGATGCCACTGCTTGAAGGAACCAGTAACAGAAGCGACAGCAGCGGAGGAACTGGCGATGGTGGTGGCAGCGGAAGGAACATGAAGCCAGTCCAACTCCCAAAGACCCTGAGAATCACGGCGGCGAGGGCCAGCCCCAACCAGAGTGTGCGTGCGACGATCCTGGACAGAACAAGAATCAACATCAAGGATGACACGACAACCAGAATCAGTAAGTTGACCGGCAGAAAACAGATTCATGGTAAGTCGAGGAACATGAGCAACATCAGGAACAGAATAAGAAGGAGTGGAAAGATGGCCTCTACTAGCAACAGAAAGTGGAGTACCATCAGCAGTGAAGACATGAACAGGAGAATCCAGCGAGCAAAGAGAAGACAAAGCAGAAGAATGAGAAGACATATGAAAAGAAGCTCCAGAATCCAGAACCCATGGGGATGTACCTGACTGTGTAGAGGGCGGGTGCTCAGTGCGGGAAGCATCAGTCACAGAACCAGCAGTACCCATCGAGGAAGAACCTGAAGCCGCGAGCAGACGCTTAAGTCTCAGAATATCCTGCTCAGTCAAAGCAATGGCGGAAGCTGGCGAGGGAGATGACGAAGTCCCTGAGGAGGATGATCGCGCCTTGCGCAGGTGTTTCCGCTTTGTGTAGCACTGGGACTCAATATGACCATCATTGTTGCAGTAGTCACAATGTGAACGGGGCCGACCTGAGCCTCCAGAAGGAGTGGGCAAGAGCGGCGGAGCACTCGAGCGAGAATGGGGCGGTGCAGCAGGTGGAGTGGAAGAAACCCGAGTAGCGAGCACAGAGGGAACCTCCAGCAAACCAGCACCACGTAGGCGAGTCTCCTCAGCACAAATCTCTGAAAGCGCCTCCATGAGAGAAATACGGCCACGAGCAAACAACTGAGCACGCCGAGGCTCAAACTCCTTACGGAGCCGAGACAGGAACTCATAGACACGATGAAACTCCAAATCGGCCTGGACAGCCTGGCAGCAGGGGCAAGTACGACAACCAGCACTGCGGAGAGAATCAAGCTGGCGCCAGATAGCAGAACTCTGTGCATAAAAGTCATCAACAGTAGAGTCACCCTGCTGAAGAGCATGCTCCTGACGAACCACAGAAAGATATAAGGCATCACCAGAGGGCTCATAGCGCTGACGAAGGCAGGTCCACATCTGGAAGACAGTAGGAAGACCCAGAAACTCAGAAGCAAACTGAGGCAGAACACTAGCAGTGAGAACAGCTGCAGCACGAGCATCATCATCAAGCCACTGAGTGTAAACAGACAAAGCACCATGATACGTCTGAAGAGCCTCCTCATAAGCCAAAGCCCTCTCATCATAGGCACGATCAGCAGCCTCATCAGCAATCTTAGCCGCATCCTTGGCGGCCTGATTAGCATCCGTAGGAAGAACCAGTGGAGTCGGCGGAGTAGGGGCCACCGGAGGAACCGGACGTGGCGGGCAGCAGACCTCGCCAGAAAGAACACCCCAGAGACGGATGCCACGCATGTGAATGCGCATGAAGCCAGCGAACTCGGTGTAGTTAGTACCATCGAAGATCACCGGACAGCGAGGGACAGAAACATAGCCCGATGCAGCAGACATTTTTTTAGGAGAGACCCGTAATCAGTGGAACACCGGACGGCAGGCGGAAGACCACGGGAGACCACGCGCGAACGGCGGCCGCCGAAAGTGGATGCGTGACCACGAGTCCGGGCTCCTGGCAGATCTGGGCAGAGAGAGCGCGGTGCGGGGGCGCGCGAGGAAGAGCACGAAGTCCCGCGGGCGCGGTGGCCGAGCACGGGGAGAGCGTCGACGGGAGGGAGCTTCGGCGGGGAGAGCTTCGGCGGAAGACCACGGGAGCAGTCCCGCGGGCGCGGCGGGAGAGCTTCGACGGGAGGGAGCTTCGGCGGGGAGAGCTTCGGCGGAAGACCACGGGAGCAGTCCCGCAGGCGCGGCGGCCGACTTCGAGCGGGAGGGCGGCTGACTTCGAGCGGGAGCAGCCACGGGGACGGCGGCTTCGAGCGGGAGGAAGACGAGCCGGACTCGATCGGGACGGATCAATAGCACGAGTTGCAGCGTGCAAAAAATTGACCTAACTCTAATACCATGTTAGGAATAAGCAACTTGTATTCCCATGAGGCCATAGGCCGATATATATACATGTACAGGTGTGGTACATATGCAGGAAACCCCTTATACTACGGGATAAATACAAAGGGGTATACATGACTTATATTATAACTCTAACAAAATGAACTTGGGGTGGCATTGGAATTCTCCTCCAAGTATCCCCGTCCGTGTTCACTGTAAATATCGAGGGTATTAGTTTCCCCTTCGGATAGAACCTGTCATCTCCATGATCATAGGCTCTGAGATACAGAGTATCGTCGAAAAAGTCGTATACTGGTTCACCACCATATTCCACAATATGGCGACCGCTCTCCTTGGACGTCCATTCTCCGGTATCGGATGAGTAGACCCTTACTGCCACTATGGTGTGGCCTCTCTCAACGAACGCGAAAACCACAAAGCGGGAGGGAACGGCGGGGTTGAAACACAAACAGAATTTGCTGCTCCAGGTTAAATGTTGGGCCACCATGTAGATGTAGGGAACTTGAGGCTCTGGCACATCAAGCATAGGCAGATCTTCTCGGTCGCAGGGTTGCACACGAACTATTCCGGAACTTCCATGGTTCTATTCCAGCCTTGGCAGAGGAGAATGCCGCCGCAGCAGTTTAGGAGCCTGACCTCCTCGTAGTCCCCCAAGAAAGGGAGAGAGGGGTGTGTCGACCAGCGGCCGGCCCCTCCCGGACAGGTTGAGGAAGCTGAGGCCCTCGTCGCGCCGGCCGCTGACACCGTCGATACGCGGGTAGCAGAAGAAGCCGGAGATGGCCTGCGGCGACCTCCTGCGGACGGCGGGGTCGGAACAGAGCGCCAGCCAGGCGTGGACACGCACTTGAAGCGGCAGAGGGACCGGTACGGCACCCGCGCCAGGACTTCCGGGAGTAGGTCGCTGGGGATCCTCTCCGCCGCCTGCTGCTCCTCCTCCCCCTTCTTCCTCTTCCCCATCCCGTACCCGGCCTGCTGCTGCTGCTGCGAATGGTAGAAGCAGCTCGTTTAGGGATTTGAGATGTGCTCCTCCCGGATCCCTTCCTCGGGCCGAAGATTAGAAGAAGAAGAAGGGGAGAGACGGGCGGCAAACCTCACACCTCAGAGCGCGACGGGAACGGCGGCGGCACTGGTGGAGGTCGAGCTGGAACTAGAGTGTGGGGAACAGAGTAGGCGAGCTGGTGGAGGCTGCTGTCTTTGGTTTTTTTTTTTTTTGTGGAGAGAGAGAGGTGATGTATTTGGATTGGAGGCCCAACGATAACCATCAAAATGGATCTAGTAATATAGGAATCTCTCTCCCTCACTCGGCCCAAGATGAACATGCATTTTCTGCCAGGAGAAAAAAATTCAGTCCAATAATTTTTCCTTTCGGCTTCAATCAATTTATTTGAGTATCTGTCACCAAGAGTGGGGGGAGATCGAACGAGTAATATTTATCGGGCGAGAAACCACAGTGTTTTCATGGGGAAATCCCAGAATTCATTTTATGTGCTTCATTATCAATTTGTCGCCATCGCCTCTTGCAAGGCCTATCCTTCACTTTATCTTTACCATGGAATGAACATTGTATTCATGGTTCATGTTTTTTTCTTTTATGAGAAATCATTTCCGAGTGGCTATTTTTTTAAATGAACATCGCAACAAATATGTTACCTTGGCAAGTACTAATATTAACAGGACAAAGGAACTTCTAAATTTACTCGAAAAAAAAATACTTCTAAATAAGTGGTATTAAGGGCCTGTTCGGAACTCATCCCAACTCTCCAAACTCCGCGAATCCAGCTTCTTAGCGCAGCTTCTTGCTCCACGTAGCGAAGTCATTCCGTTCGGCAGCATCGCTATGCTTCTCCATCGCTAGTGTGGGCTGGCAGCGTCGCTAGCCTGCCTAAGCGCCATAACGGGCCGTCTAGAGCCAGCCCAGTTCAGCCAGCCCTGTGTAACAAGAGAGGGAGACGGTCCTCTAGCGAATCGTTTTCTGTTTCAAGGGTGAGGATAACGAATCTTTTTCTTTGGCGGTGGCAACATCGCTGTAAATACTCTCAACTCTCACTTTTTGCTTTCGTGGAGCTGGGTTTCCCTGGCTTCTCTAATTTGCACTACGGCCCAGCTCAACTTCTCGTTTCCAGCTTCTACGATCTAAACCGTTCGGGACAGATTCACTCCAGAATTTTGATAAGATAGAAGCTGGAGGAGATCAGAACAGGCCCTAACATAACCAATTAACTTCTAAATGAGTAGTATTAACATTTTTTGAGACATTCTCACTAAGCTTTTATTCAACCTTCACAATGTTTACAGGTAAAAATTGAAGCTCTCCAGGTATTAACAGGACTAAGGTAGCGTGTTTGATGTGGTCTTCCAGGGCCGGCCCTGAGCAAGTGCAGCAGGTGCCACCGCACAGGGCCCCAAAAATTTAGACGCCCCAGCCCAGGTATGTGTATGGCTAATAGATTAGTCTATAGGGCCCATTCTGTCAGAAAATAAAGCTGAAACAATCAGCCCAACAGCGGGCATGTGGAGCAGCCAGCCTTACAACAACATGTACGTACGCAACGGAAATCCTATCTGCCGCATTCTGCGGCAGATAGTTGTAGGTTCCCACAGGGCTAGCGAGGCACCAAGCGACATGTGCCGGCCCAATTATTAGTAAAGAACACGCTACAGTATTGGTCGGTTTTTCTGGTTTTACGAATCTTCTAGAAGGTAAGGGAAGGTTCCTGAACCAGTTTATGTCTTTTCCGATTTTACTTTTTTCCTATTCCTTTTTTTTTCCTCTCCTTTTTTCGGCTTCAACCAATTTATTTGAGTATCTGTCAAGAGTGGGGCAAGATTGAATAAGTAATATTTATCGGGCGAGAAACCACAATTTTTTCATGGGAAAATCCCAGAATTCATTTTATGTGCTTCGTTATCAATGTTTCATCATCGCTGCTAATTTATGATTGCTCATTCACCATGACCTTGCACAGCCTATCCTTCACTCTATCTTTACCATTGAATGAACACTGTATTCACTGTTCATGTTTTTTTTTCCCTTTTATGAGAAATCATTTCCGGGTGGCTATTTTTTTAAACGAATCGCAACAATTATGTTACCTTGGCAAGTACTAACATTAACAGGACAAAGGTACTTCTAAATGTACTAAAAAAAGTACTTCTAAATGAGTGATATTAACAGGACCAAGGTGATCTGTATTAATAAAAGAAAAAAGCTGCCATGTCCAGCTTCTAGTGAAGAGTGGGACTCCAAACTGAAATAACACAAAGTAACACATGGCACGATTTATTAGTCGTTTCCAGACTTGACTTTGCTTCATTCTTTCCTCTAAACTTTAGCGATCTAAATAAAAGTAACATATTGTCTGACAACATAAATGGAACACCATGCGTGCAGATTTCACTGAAGGAACCTCCCTGTCCACAATTGTATATACAAGAGATAATAAGAACACTTTCAAGTTCACCTTTGACGGATAAATGGTTTCACACTGAAGGTAATAAACGGAGAGAAGAGATGCAGATAGTTTCAAACAGTACTACTTAATTCACCTGACGAAAGAAACAATAATAATTAACCTGAAAGGAAACACGAACCGCAAGCAATGGCGCCTGACGATGCTAAGCGCAACTGCGGGGGTGCCCGCTGAAATCACTGAACCTCACAGTTCCAGGTTCCAGACCCATGTGCAACAGAGGCCAAAGTGCACCATTACGTCTCTGAAAGCGCAGAAACACATCTGGAACATCACCTGATTGAAACACATTTCATCAAGAAAAGGAAAACAGGCGGACCGTTCAAATACATTAATAATACCATCAAACAACAAAATCTGACTCCGCTCCGCACTAGCGCAGAGTAGACCAAAGGTACAGCCATATAGTTCGGCAAACGATTTAGTCTGACAAATGAGGACCCTCCATAACAGAGAGCAAAAGCCAGACAGAACGAACCGTTGCGGGCGGTTTGAGGGTCGGCCTTGAAGATACCTTAATGGTGTATATTGAGCTGTACAGATAAATTCAAGGCCAGCGCATGGCACCATGCCAAGTTCTATGCCTTTTGGACTTCGTTTGCACTTGCACGGGCATATATGTGTTTACAATATATTTTAGCATGCAAAAAAATAATAGTAAGATGTCCTAAAATGATAAAGTACTCAACATGAGAATTATTCTTCACGTCAAAATGAACAACTTTGATTTTTAGATCATCTTCATCCGAGATCGTATGCAACCTCCTAAAATAGTGCAGCGCGGCTAAAACACCATTTTGCCGAGTGTGACACTCAACAAAGACCCCCTTTTGCCGAGGCACTCGGCAAAGTCTCCCATTTGCCTAGTATTTTTGTTTGCCCAGTGTAATACTGGCAAAGACTATTTGCCGAGTTTTATTTTGGCGACACGCAGCAAAGGCCTTGTTTGCCGAGTGCCTGATGGAATGCACTAGGCAACGACGCTGAAACTCGGCAAAAATGATTTTTCCAATATTGTTGTGGCCTAATTCTTGTACTATTGGCCGGTTGATGGCTTTATTGTCGGGTTCTTCTTGAGCCTTTGTTCTTAAGAAATAACCCACCCCAGTACACACATGCGCAGTATCAGCTTATCGGCATATTTCCAGCCAGTCAAACCGAAAGGCTCAAGCAACTGTGGCAGCACAACAGTAGGATACAACCTGAATAAAAATCAAACCAGCTAAATATAAACAGCGTTCTACAGTGTCCAGGGGTAGAGGAACAACATCTAGCGTCTTCCTGCAAAAAACAAAGAGGCTAATCCTAATTATGGTAGGTCACCGAGAGGTTGACAAGATTAACTAGATATAAAGAGGAAACACTCAGGCAATCAGCATAACAATTTGGGCAGCAGCCTCGGCTGGCATTGTGAGTCTGGTCATGCTCGACAGAAGTCCAATTCGTCGAAATTAAAAGTCACTCAAAACCGTTGAATAGCAGTGTGAACAGGGTTCAGTTTGTGTGTTTAAGAACTCGATGCACAATTCAGAATGTAAAATCTCAGCGGATGACAAAATCCGCAAGTTCATTATGGATAGTAAAGCTCAGTGTGTTCAGAAATTGATTCAGTCAAGCAAAAATTCAGACATACTGGTCGGAACAAAGACAAACAGCACACTAACGGGTTGCACAGCCGAAAGTGATGAAGTAAACATCATCATGAGTTCATGACACAAGTTGTGTTGTTCTCTTTCCCTAGAAAAGACGATAGTATTCCGTTCTCGGTCAATGGAACATCATGCATACAGATTTCACTAAAACAATAATCTTGAGAAGTCAACGCTAACGTATAATTATATTATATACACAAAGAGATAATCATTTCGAATAAGAAAAAAGGATTAAATAAACTTTCAAATGCATCAAAACAAGACGACACCAATGTTTAACTTTGTTGGGATAGAAAGTTCCTTGCTAGAGGTTCTTGCCCTGAATAAATGGACAGAGAGAGATGTAAAATACAGATAATTTCAAACAGATATAATACCCATTGTCTCACACTTACCCACATGAGAGGCTAACAAGAACAAGTGACCACAAGAATTAGTACATAAGGCAAGGAGATCAAATAACTTGGTTCATTCATATTACTAGACATAACCCATTGAAGGGTGGCTTACAAGTTCTCACTGCCTATCCAACAAAACATTGTTCAAGCCATAAAAGCACATGCACCTGGAAGCCAACCAATATGAAAAAAATTTGGAGTAAATGTAAAACTTGTGCAAGCCACTGCCCAAAACTAGAAGATCAGGACCATACCCAACAGCTGACTTTCATGAAAGTGCCAAGCCAACTTAGCATATGTGAAGTTGCTCTGAAATTCAGTGAGCATCCGACGGCGGCCATTCAACAAAACACGGAACATGAGGTCTTAAATTTTCCATGGGGTAATTTTCAAGGGTGCAGATAACTTGCAGCTTCTGGGTATCCATATCATACGACATAAGTGCCTGCTTCGATTCCACCCAACCATTAAGGAAAATCAGGTTACGTTCTGGATGGATTGCAACCAAGGTAAAGTGTCGAGATAGACAAGGCCTTCCTAGCGGCTCCAGAATGCTGGCAGTGTGCTTTAAGGTCCACTGGCCACTAGCATAATTCTCAAGAACCCAAACTGATAGCCGGCAACCATTATAATGATCTATCTGCATACCATGTAAGCGTCCCTGAGAGTGCCCAATAAAAGTAAACTTAACTTTGGGCGGCTGTTGAATTGTCCTCCAGGTACTCCCGTACGTCCATGTCCACCGTAACTATCAAGTGCATTGTACTACCCTCCGAGTCAAATATGTTATAGCCGGAATCATAACAAGCAATGAAATACAGAGTGCCGTCTAAGAAGAAGTATCCTGATTCACAACTTCTCCATTCGTCCCAAAATATTTGTCGCGATGGTGACCCAATCCGCTTTTGGTGACCCCATCCACTCGACATGGAAGCCCATTCTCTGGCATCCGATGAGTAGACCTCTATCGCGGTAATAATGTCGTGATCATCATCGATGATGACAAACACCGTGAAGCGAGAGGGAACTGCGGGGTCGAAGCAGAAGCTGATGGTGCGGTCGTGAACATAAGATTCCGGTGGCGCATGGTGGCTACGAGGCACGGGCAGTGCGGCCCAGATCTCCTCGGTCGCGGGGTTGCACACGATGTATTCTGCGCGCCACGCTCTCATGCCGTGGCAGAGGAGGATGCCGCCGCAGCAGTCCAGGAGCTTGACGTTTTCGAAGCCGCGAAGGAAAGGGAGAGAGGGGTCGACCAGCGGCCAGCCTCTACCGGACAGGTTGATGAAGCGGGTGGTACCGTCGGGGGAATCGCCAAAGAAGCCGGAGAGCGTCTGGGGCGACCTCCTGCGGACGCCTGGGTCGGAGCAAAGCAGGAGCCACGCCGGCGACACGCACTTGAGGCGGCATAGCGACCGGTACGGCACCCGTGACATGATCTCTCGAAGGAGGTCGTTGGGGAGGCCCTCCAGCGCCTGCTCCTCCTCCTCCTTCCTCGCCTTCTCCATCCCGTGTCCGGCCTGCGGCTGCTGCAGTTCTGTTGGTTTAGGGTTGAGATGCGCTCCTTCCGGATGTCTCTCTTCCAAGATTATAGGAAGGAAGAAAAAGGTTCGGCAGCAAGCGGATGAACGAGACACGGGACGGATCTGATAAGGCCTCCTCTCCTAGCCCACCAACATGGAGGCATATCCATATGCACAGGCCCAGTTTATCATCTTCTTTTTTAGTGCAGCCCACTTTATTATTTAATGGGTGGATATGTCCCCCCACAACTACAGAAGAAGAAAAAAAATCTAATGGGTGGATATGCGCATGCATATGCATAGCTGGGGGAGTTTGTTTTTACTTCCTCCGTTCCTAAATATAAGTCTTTATAGAAATTACACTATAGACTACATACGAAACAAAATGAGCGAATTTACACTTTAAAATGCATCTATATACATCTGTATATGGTCCATAGTAAAGTCTCTATAAAGACTTATATTTAGGAACGGAGGGAGTATATACTACTAAAAAATGCATGATTGATCTCGGTGACTGGTGTGCTTTTCGTCCACCGTGGTGATGCTCCTCCTTTTTGTTGAGAGCAGTGAAGGTTTGTTTCTAGTGTGCTGAGTTCTGTCCCCCTATGGTGCAATTTAGGCTCTGTTTTGCCCTTGGACGGTGTTGTAAAATTCATGCGGGTATCCTCTCCCTATTAGACCATTCAAAATCTGCATTTTATTCTTGTGAGAGAACGTACAATTTTTTTTACTGTTTGTCGATGAGTAAGGATACCCACTCGGAGTGAGAGACGATGCAGATGCACCTGGACATCATTACCAACTGTGCCTAAACTTCAGAGTCGAGCAAGCACTATAAGGATAAGGGCCAAGAGCGTTATTTAAGAGATTCTGTGGTTGTGGGAGATTTGAGCCTCATAACTACATGATCGCCTGATTGAATCATATCCCTTGAGACTAACAACCGGCATGGGACAACCTATATAAAGGGTCAAATCCCCGCTTAAGGACACAAGATACATGAAGCATATACTTGTATCATACATAGCTCAGTAGATAGGAAAAACACCATTATAATCATCCATGATCATCAATAAAGATAGGTGGGCATGCCGTAGAGTTGCCACCCATCCGGGGCCTGAACCGAGATGAAACCACGGTGTCACCATCGTTACGGACGAGACCCCTTCGGGCACCACCCCTTTCTCTCCATTCTTTCATGAGAACCTTCAAATTGTAAAACCGGCAGACCGTTACGTTGACATTTGGCGCCCACCATGGGGCATAGATGGATCTCTGTCGTCAACTCTCCCATTAGAGGAAGTATCTCCTAATGGATACCATTCCAAAGAACCTTGAGCCAGGGACTCCGCCGACGATGATTTCAACAAAAAAGGGTTATCTATAGATGCCATCACTTTGGAAGAAGAGATCGACTTTGACACCTTTGATGATGACCTCCTCGCTGACATCCCAATCACTTCGCCTCGACCCCCTTTTCTGGGTTTTGGAAAATTTGGGGGCTCATCAGCCGGGTTTTGATTTTTGATTTGATGCATATAGATCAAGTATATTGTTTGGTTGTCAATTTTTACCTTTGACTGGCATTAGTAGCTTCTTTTCAAGAGAGTAAGAAACCAAATAATGATATCCGTAGTTTTTTCTAGAGAGGATGATATTAGTAGTTGGATATGACTGTAGGTGCACAAGCACATACAACATATGCGCTCATGTCCATCGAGCACTACGGTTATGTCATGCTTATAAAAGGGATGAGTTTGTTGAATCAAAATGATCTTAGCCATTCAATCATCTATATCCAATGACCCATGTTGCTCTAAGAGCATCTCTAACAGTTGTAAGATGGGTGTTGGTAAATTCACCACCTAGGACATAGTGATTATGACATGCAATAAATGAGGATAGAGAGAGAGCGAGCAGAGTTGTACGTTGCTACCTCTTGAGCACTGCGTTGGTTTTCTCTTGAAAAAGAAAGGGTGATGCAGCAAAGTAGCGTAAGTATTTCCCTCGGTTTTTTAGAACCAAGGTATCAATCCAGTAGGAGGCTATGCGCGAGTCCCTCGCACCTACACAAAACAAATAAATCCTCGCAACCAACGCGATAAGGGGTTGTCAATCCCTACACGGTCACTTACGAGAGTGAGATCTGATAGATATGATAGGATAATATTTTTGGTATTTTATGATAAAGATGCAAAGTAAAATAAAAGCAAAGTAAAAAAGCAACGGAAATAACTAAATGTTGAAAGATTAATATGATGGAAAATAGACCCGGGGGCCATAGGTTTCACTAATGGCTTCTCTCAAGAGCATAAGTATTTTACGGTGGGTGGACAAATTACTGTTGAGCAATTGACAGAATTGAGCATAGTTATGAGAATATCTAGGTATGATCATGTATATAGGCATCATGTCCGAGACAAGTAGACCGACTCCTGCCTGCATCTACTACTATTACTCCACACATCGACCGCTATCCAGCATGCATCTAGAGTATTAAGTTCATAAGAACAGAGTAACGCCTTAAGCAAGATGACATGATGTAGAGGGATAAATTCATGCAATATGATTAAAAAAACATCTTGTTATCCTCGATGGCAACAATACAATACGTGCCTTGCTGCCCCTACTGTCACTGGGAAAGGACACCGCCAGATTGAACCCAAAGCTAAGCACTTCTCCCATTGCAAGAAAGATCAATCTAGTAGGCCAAACCAAACTGATAATTCGAAGAGACTTGCAAAGATAACCAATCATACATAAAAGAATTCAGAGAAGATTCAAATATTGTTCATAGATAAACTTGATCATAAACCCACAAGTTGTCGGTCTCAACAAACACACCGCAAAAGAAGATTACATCGAATAGATCTCCACGAGAGAGGGGGAGAACATTGTATTGAGATCCAAAAAGAGAGAAGAAGCCATCTAGCAACTATGGACCCGAAGGTCTGAGGTAAACTACTCACACTTCATCGGAGAGGCTATGGTGTTGATGTAGAAGCCCTCCGTGATCGATGCCCCTTCCGGTGGAGCTTCGGAACAGGCCCCAAGATGGGATCTCGTGGGTACAGAAGGTTGCGGCGGTGGAATTAGGTTTTTGGCTCCGTATCTGATCGTTTGGGGGTACGTAGGTATATATAGGAGGAAGGATACGTCGGTGGAGCAACAGGGGGCCCACGAGGGTGGAGGGCGCACCTGGGGGGGTAGGCGCCCCCCCTACCTCGTGGCTTCCCTGTTGGTTGCTTGACGTAGGGTCCAAGTCTCCTGGATCATGTTCGTTCCAAAAATCACGTTCCCGAAGGTTTCATTCCGTTTGGACTCCGTTTGATATCCTTTTTCCGCGAAACTCTGAAATAGGCAAAAAACGGCAATTCTGGGCTGGGTCTCCGGTTAATAGGTTAGTCCCAAAATAATATAAAAGTGAATAATAAAGCCCAATAATGTCCAAAACAGAAGATAATATAGCATGGAGCAATCAAAAATTATAGGTACGTTGGAGACGTATCAAGCATCCCCAAGCTTAATTCCTGCTCGTCTTCGAGTAGGTAAATGATAAAAACAGAATTTTTGATGTGGAATGCTACTTGGCATAATTTCAATGTAATTCTTCTTATTGTGGCATGAATGTTCAGATTTGATTTGATTCAAGATAAAAGTTTAACGTTGACATAAAAACAATAATATTTCAAGCATACTAACTAAGCAATTATGTCTTATCAAAATAACATAGCCAAAGCAAGTTATCCCTACAAAATCATATAGTCTGGCTATGCTCCATCTTTCTCACACAAAATATTCATATCATGTACGACCCCGGTTTTGGCCAAGCAATTGGTTCATACTTTTAACGCGCTTCAGCCTTTTCAACTCTTACGCAATACATGAGCGCAAGCCATGGATATAGCACTATGGTGGAATAAGGTATAATGATAGGGGTTATGTGGGAAGACAAAAAAGGAGAAAGTCTCACATCAACGAGGCTAATCAACGGGCTATGGAGATGTCCATCAATTGATGTTAATGCGAGGAGTAGGGATTGCCATGCAACGGATGCACTAGAGCTATAAGTGTATGAAAGCTCAAAAAGAAACTAAGTGGGTGTGCATCCAACTTGCTTGCTCAAGAAGACCTCGGGCATTTGAGGAAGCCCATCATTGGAATATACAAGCCAAGTTCTATAATGAAATTTCCCACTAGTATATGAAAGTGACAAAATGAGAGGCTCTCTATTATGAAGATCACGGTGCTACTTTGAAGCACAAGTGTGGTAAAAGGATAGTAACATTGTCCCTTCTCTTTTTTTCTCTCATTTTTTTCATTTTATTTAGTCCGGAGTCTCATCCCGACACTTGGGGGAACCATAGTCTCCATCATCCTTTCCTCACTTGGGACAATGCTCTAATAATGATGATCATCATACTTTTATTTACTTACAACTCAATATTTAGAACAAAATATGACTCTATATGAATGCCTCCGGCGGTGTACCGGGATATGCAATGAATCAAGAGCGACATGTATGAAAGAATTATGAACGGTGGCTTTGCCACAAATACAATGTCAACTACATGATCATGCAAAGCAATATGACAATGATGGAGTATGTCATGACAAATGAAACGGTGGAAAGTTGCATGGCAATATATCTCGGAATGGCTATGGAAATGCCATGATAGGTAGGTATGGTGGCTGTTTTGAGGAAGATATAAGGAGGTTTATGTGTGATAGAGCGTATCATATCACGGGGTTTGGATGCACCGGCGAAGTTTGCACCAACTCTCAAGGTGAGAAAGGGCAATGCACGGTACCGAAGAGGCTAGAAAATTACGGAAAGGTAAGTGTGCGTATAATTTACGGACTCACATTAGTCATAAAGAACTCATATACTTATTGCAAAAATTTATTAGCCCTCGAAGCAAAGTACTACTACGCATGCTTCTAGGGGAAGGGTTAGTAGGAGTTAACCATCGCGTGATCCCGACCGCCACACAAAGGAAGACAATCAACAAATACTTTTCTCCGACTTCGTTACATAACGGTTCACCATACGTGCATGCTACGGGAATCACAAACTCCAACACATGTATTTTTTAATTCCATAATTACTCAACTAGCACAACTATGATATTACCACCTTTATATCTCAAAACAATTATCAAGCATCAAATTTCTCATGATATTAATTAAAGCAATTTTCCATGCTATTTTAAGACTCTCAAAATAATATAAGTGAAGCATGAGAGATCAATAGTTCCTATAAAACAAATCCACCACCGTGCTCTAAAAGATATAAGTGAAGCACTAGAGCAAAACTATATAGCTCAAAAGATATAAGTGAAGCACATAGAGTATTCTAATAAATTCCGAATCATGTGTGTCTCTCTCAAAAGGTTTGTACAGCAAGGATGATTGTGGTAAACTAACAAACAAAGACTCAAATAATACAAGACGCTTCAAGCAAAACACATATCATGTGGTGAATAAAAATATAGCTCCAAGTAAAGTTACCGATGGAAGTAGACGAAAGAGGGGATGCCTTCCGGGGCATCCCCAAGCTTTGGCTTTTTGGTGTCCTTAGATTATCTTGGGGGTGCCATGGGCATCCCCAAGCTTAGGCTCTTGCCACTCCTTGTTCCATAATCCATCAAATCTTTCACCCAAAACTTGAAAACTTCACAACACAAAACTTAACAGAAAATCTCGTGAGCTCCGTTAGCGAAAGAAAACAAAAGACCACTTCAAGGTACTGTAATGAACTCATTCTTTATTTATATTGGTGTTAAAACTACTGTATTCCAACTTCTCTATGGTTTATAAACTCTTTTACTAGCCATAGATTCATCAAAATAAGCAAACAACACACGAAAAACAGAATCTGTCAAAAACAGAACAGTCTGTAGTAATCTGTAACTAACGCAAACTTCTGGAACTCCAAAACATCAGCCAAAATAGGACGACCTAGGCAATTTGTTTATTGATCAGCAGCAATTGGAATCAATATTTTATCACGTTCTGGTGATTTTTAACAATTGTTTTCGTGAACAGAAAGTTTCTGGAAATTACAGCAAGATCAAATAACTATCATCCAAGAAGATCCTATAGGTTTAACTTGGCACAAACACTAAATAAAACATAAAAACACATCTAACCAGAGGCTAGATCAAATATTTATTGAATAACAGAAAGCAAAAATATTGGGTTGTCTCCCAACAAGCGCTTTTCTTTAAAGCCTTTTAGCTAGGCATTGATAATTTTAATGATGCTCACATGAAAGACAAGAATTGAAGCACAAAGAGAGCATCATAAAACACGTGACAAACATATCTAAGTCTAACATACTTCCTATGCATAGGCATCTTATAGGAAAACAGATTATCAAGGCAAGCAAAAACTAGCATATGCAAGGAAGCGGAAAGAAACAATAGCAATCTCAACATACGAGAGGTAATTTAGTAACATGAAAATTTCTACAACCATATTTTCCTCTCTCATAATAATTACATGTAGGATCATAAGCAAATGCAACAATATAGCTATCACAAAACATATTCTTAACACGATCCACATGTATGCAAAGTTGACACTCTTCCAAAATAGTGGGATTAACATTAACTAAAGTCACGACCTCTCCAAACCCATTTTTATCAAAAATTTCATAAGATTGAATATTCTCCAAATATGCGGGATCTAAAGTTGACACTCTTCCAAATCCACTTTCAATATTATTGCAAACGATATTATCAATCTCATATTCATCATGGGGATTAAATAAATTTTCAAGATCAAAAGAAGAATCGCCCCAATCATGATCATTGCAACAAGTAGTAGACATAGCAAAACTAGCATCCCCAAGCTTAGGGTTTTGCATAATATTAGCACAATTGACATTAAGAGAATTTATAATAGCATCATTGCAATCATGCTTTTTATTCAAAGATCTATCGTGAATCACTTCATAAAGCACTTCATCACAATTTTCAGATTCACGGATTTCAAGCAAAACCTTATAAAGATAATCTAGTGCACCCAAATCACTAGGAATTGGTTCATCATAATTGGATCTCTTCAAAAGATTGGCAAGCGGATGGGGATCCATAGATCTTAGCTTCTCTGTTTAGGAATAAATACTCAACTATTTCAACCAAACGGGCAAACGAGCCAAGTAAGACAGCAAGGCAAACGAAAAGACGAATAGAAAAAGTGCGAGTAAAACGGCAAGGGTGAAGTTGGGGAGAGGAAAACGAGAGGCAAATGGCAAATAATGTAATGCGGGAGATAAGGGTTTGTGATGGGTACTTGGTATGTTGACTTTTGCGTAGACCTCCCCGGCAACGGCGCCAGAAATCCTTCTTGCTACCTCTTAAGCACTGCGTTGGTTTTCCCTTGAAGAGGAAAGGGTGATGCAGCAAAGTAGCGTAAGTATTTCCCTCAGTTTTTGAGAACCAAGGTATCAATCCAGTTGGAGGCTACGCGCGAGTCCCTCGCACCTACACAAAACAAATAAATTCTCGCAACCAACGCGATAAGGGGTTGTCAATCCCTACACGGCCACTTACGAGAGTGAGATCTGATAGATATGATAGGATAATATTTTTGGTATTTTATGATAAAGATGCAAAGTAAAATAAAAGCAAAGTAAAAAGCAACGGAAATAACTAAGTGTTGAAAGATTAATATGATGGAAAATAGATCCGGGGGCCATAGGTTTCACTAGTGGCTTCTCTCAAGAGCATAAGTATTTTACGGTGGGTGGACAAATTACTGTTGAGCAATTGACAGAATTGAGCATAGTTATGAGAATATCTAGGTATGATCATGTATATAGGCATCACGTCCGAGACAAGTAGACCGACTCCTGCCTGCATCTACTACTATTACTCCACACATCGACCGCTATCCAGCATGCATCTAGAGTATTAAGTTCATAAGAACAGAGTAACGCCTTAAGCAAGATGACATGATGTAGAGGGATAAATTCATGCAATATGATAAAAAAAAACCCATCTTGTTATCCTCGATGGCAACAATACAATACGTGCCTTGCTGCCCCTACTGTCACTGGGAAAGGACACCGCAAGATTGAACCCAAAGCTAAGCCCTTCTCCCATTGCAAGAAAGACCAATCTTGTAGGCCAAACCAAACTGATAATTCGAAGAGACTTGCGAAGATAACCAATCATACATAAAAGAATTCAGAGAAGATTCAAATATTGTTCATAGATAAACTTGATCATAAACCCACAATTCATCGGTCTCAACAAACACACCGCAAAAGAAGATTACATCGAATAGATCTCCACGAGAGAGGGGGAGAACATTGTATTGAGATCCAAAAAGAGAGAAGAAGCCATCTAGCTTATAATTATGGACCCGAAAGTCTGAGGTAAACTACTCACACTTCATCGGAGAGGCTATGGTGTTGATGTAGAAGCCCTCCGTGATCGATGCCCCTTCCGGCGGAGCTCCGAAACAGGCCCCAAGATGGGATCTCGTGGGTACAGAAGGTTGCGGCGGTGGAATTAGGTTTTTGGTTCCGTATCTGATCGTTTGGGGGTACGTAGGTATATATAGGAGGAAGGAGTACGTCTGTGGAGCAACAGGGCGCCCACGAGGGCGGAGGGCGCGCCTAGGGGGGGGGGGGGTAGGCGCGCCCCCTACCTCGTGGCTTCCCTGTTGGTTGCTTGACGTGGGGTCCAAGTCTAGTGGATCATGTTCGTTCCAAAAATCACGTTCCCGAAGGTTTCATTCCGTTTGGACTCCGTTTGATATTCTTTTTCTGCGAAACTCTGAAATAGGCAAAAAAACAGCAATTCTGGGCTGGGCCTCGGTTAATAGGTTGGTCCCAAAAATAATATAAAAGTGAATAATAAAGCCCAATAATGTCCAAAACAGAAGATAATATAGCATGAAGCAATCAAAAATTATAGATACGTTGGAGACGTATCATACGTAAAAATTAACCAACAACACTTGCACAAGCTTGAAGGTGAAATAGAGAGCAATTACAATTGTTTTTCACCTTCTATTAGAAGGCTTAGATATAACTCATTTGAATAGTTGTATGTTAGCTGGTTGGTCGATAACATAATCATTTTACAAATAAGACTTACACACAACCTGTTGGAGATGCCCAAACAGTGGCGGAGACAGGGGGACCAGCAGGGGCCCTGCCCCCCCTAACATCCCTGATTTAGTCCTAATTTGGAGATGAACAATGTATAATTTAGGTAGAATACATGTATTACGGTAATTTGGCCCCTGTTATCAAAATTTTGAGTCATTTGCCCCTCTGTTTTTTAATTCCTGGCTCCGCCACTGTGCCCAAATGATGTGTGCAACACACAACCGTCGATCTAAGGCTGCTTGTAATGGGTAGTATCATAAGTTAGCATCATGCATATGATATTAGTGTATGATGCTACCTCCCTAATTTGTAGTATCGTATATACACATATTTTAAAGTGTATATTCATCCATTTTACTTCATATGTAGTCCATAATGGAATATCTAATAACTGCAATTATCCGGAACCAGTATTAGTTGCATTAACTGTAGATAATCTTGGAAATAGCATTAGTTACAGAATCAATCGCGGCTATTTGGGGACAACATTAATCTCATGAATGACAACCAATATTGGAAACAACATTAGCTGCCACGCAAAGAAGCTGAGACCAAAAGACGCAACACCTCTTCGAGCGATGTCACTTCCACCAATCGAAAATGGCCATGACAATACCGACACACTTCATACCTCGTATCCACATATATCTAAACGCTTTTATATTTTTTTACGAAGGAAGTACAAAATGTCTTGCCGGGTCCATCACATCACATCACACGGATCGGAGAGGCGAGGCGACGGCTTCTTCCGAGGATGTTTCCTCGGCACCGCAGCGGCGGCGGAGAACCGGCGCCCATCGCCTACTCTACGAGCAGCACCACGTAAAACGCCATCCACGCCACACGTGCCGGTCAAAACCGGCTCGCTGACGCCCCGGGCCCACCCGCCGGCGCCGGGTCGACGCATCCGCCTCGCCTCACCAACTAGGCTGGCGCGCCCTATCACCAACCCACACTGACAACTTATTAATACGGCCACATCGCCGCCTGTCCCAGCCAGCCAGTCCAACCCGCCCGGCGTCGAACACCCCGCGCGCACACCGCCGCCGCCGTCGACCCCTTCCTCCCTCCCCTGATGGCGTTCGCGCTCAAGGCCTCCGCCTCCCCCGCCCTCGCCGCGTCCTCGGCGGCGGCGGCGTCGTCCCCCTCGTTCTCGGCCGCCTCCGCGGTGCCGAGGGGCCGCGCCGCCGCGGCGAGGAGGGTCGCGCTCCGCGGGGCCGCGCGCCCAGTGGCCGCCATCAGGGCGTCCGCCACCGCCGCCGCCCCCGCCCCCGCCGTGGCCGGGGACAAGCGCACCATCTCGGGCACTTTCACCAACCTCAAGGAGCAGGGCAAGGTAAAGATAATTCTTACCGCCCCGAAGTCTGCGCGTGTTTTGATTCCGTCGATTAGGCCGCGGAGGATGGCCATCCTCATGGTGCCAGTAAAAGATAATTCTATTTTAGTATAATGGTTGTCTTAGTGGCCATGTTTACTTTACTCTGCAACTTGTAGTTATCCATGTGTTCGTCTGTGCTAAAAGATTAATATATACAGTACTAAATAGATCCCTCAGATGTGATATTTATATGTTACCTGCTCTGTGATTCGATCTGTTTCCACCATAACTAGATACAGCTGCCATAATTTTTGTGTTCTGATGGTGTTTGCAACTTTCAGATCGCGTTCATCCCGTTCATCGTCGCCGGTGACCCCGACCTGGCGACCACGGCGAAGGCGCTGAAGGTTCTCGATGCCTGTGGTTCTGATGTGATCGAATTGGGCGTGCCGTACTCTGACCCGTTGGCTGATGGCCCTGTTATTCAGGTACGCTACAATGTTACATACACATCTAGTATTGTCTTCTGTCTGTAGTATTCATGTTGTTCAGCTTACACATTTTAACATTAATTTTTTATTGCATCATTTTTAGGCTTCAGCTACACGCGCGCTGACAAAGGGCACCACATTTGAGGATGTTATCTCCATGGTGAAAGAGGTGGTGCCTGAGCTGTCCTGCCCTCTTGCGCTTTTCACATATTACAACCCGATTCTGAAGCGTGGTGTCGCCAACTTCATGTCCGTTGTAAAAGAAGCCGGTGTACATGGTAATGCCCTTATAGTTTTCCATAGGTTCAGTGATGTTCTTCTACATTGAAATGCCATTTCTACTCATATGGTCGCCTTGTTAATTATCTGAATTCTGAAACATGGCATTGTTTATCCTGCATATCTTAGTTTTACTAGTGCTGTAGTGCATAAGGTTTCAGGTAGACGATTGAGGATTAAAAAGTTGTGTAACAGCATAGACAGATACGCACAACTATATTTTACACGACGCACAGTGATATTAGCAATGTGGCACTTTCTTGCTGTTGTAAAGTTATGTTCTCATTGTAACAACCAAGTTACATATTTATTACCATGCTGCAGGTCTTGTGGTACCTGATGTTCCTCTGGAAGAGACAGATATTTTGAGAAGCGAGGCTGCCAAGAACAACCTAGAGCTGGTAGGCTCTCTTTGGCATTATCATCTATCATGCATCCTACCTTTATAACTATTTCCTTTTATCCATTTTTGTGTCTAAACCAAATAGGGTTGAATATTATCATTAACTCTCTATCTTTGAAGAAAGACCCTGTTTGATATTTATTATTTAAGCGCTGATGCAGAATGACAAGTTATGCTTATTAGCTCATTGCTTTGCTGTAATTTTAAACTTCGTAATACTCGTCAGGTTCTGATTAGTCTGGAATATTGAAGATGCCTCTTTTGTTTGTGCAGCTGTTTACATCAATTTTGTTATGTCTTATAAGTTATTTCATTTGCATGAATTCCTGCAGGTGTTACTAACAACACCAACTACACCAACAGAGAGAATGGAGAGAATTACAAAGGCTTCAGAAGGATTTGTTTATCTTGTAAGTGTCCAGAACTCCAAATTATTTTTGCTCCCTTAAACTCTGTTCTGGTATAGCACATTCTTCTTATTGCTAATAAGAAAGTTCTCATAATGGCCAGCGTAGTGTTTTTATAACTTAACAAGAGTACGGTATTTTGTCATTTTAAAATTTGTTGACGGAATTTGTCATCTGAAGTTGACTTCATAAACATAAGAAAGGCACATGCTTCTGCCCTGTCATGTTTTTTTCTCTTCAACAGAGGCTGGCTTGACATGCTTTTGTGCTGACATGTATCCTGGTGCTAGCTGTGCTAATTGCTAAACTGAAAATATAATAAAATGTACGCTAAATGGAATTGACATTGTTGAGGTTGAGCATTTGTGATTCTACTGAATCTGTTTGAGCATAACCAGTTACATGATATGCTACTTGCTAAGTTGCAGTAATATTTGCTATTCAGGTAAGCACTACTGGAGTTACTGGCACCCGTGCAAACGTAAGTTTCAAGGTGGAAGCTCTTCTCAAGGAAATCAAGCAGGTTTGCTAAGTCTTTTCTTTATTGTCAACTCAGGAACTAGTTTTGGTCTGCTAGCTTATTGTGCAATGCACATCTTGTTCAACGATGCTTATAGAACATTGTCTGCTTGTTATTATAGGTCACAGATAAAGCTGTTGCTGTTGGTTTTGGAGTGTCGACTCCAGAGCAGGTGAAGCAGGTAAATCATATCCAGCAACTCTCCTGCTCAGCAAAATATCTTGTTTTATACTCCTTTGTTTGCGCAATCTTTGACAAGCTTGCTGCTTCAATATTGTCTACAAAAATTGCAGATCGCGGGCTGGGGTGCAGATGGTGTGATCGTCGGTAGCGCAATGGTGAGACAGTTGGGCGAATCTGGTTCTCCTGAAGAAGGATTGAAGAAGCTAGAAGAATTAGCCAAGAGCCTAAAGGCCGCATTTCCATGAAACATGCATTTTTATCTTTTGTGTGGGAAATCGCATGAATACCATATATATTTGTTTTAGTTCCGTTTTACAGTGTAGCATTACATTCCTGGCTTTAGATTTTGAAGGATCCTGTTGTGTGATAGAATAATTGTACCCATGTGTTGAATGCTCGGGTGAATAAATTAATTGAGGCTAGTGTTACAAATTATGCAAAAGAAAGCATCTTTCTGTCCCAGTACCATTGCCGTTTCAATGATTTCCTGGGTTATTATTTTTCTGAACAGCATTCGTCACTGTTTATCATTTTATCAAACTATTACATTCCAGCTTAATATTCCTGTCATTTATTTGTTTTGCTATAAAAACCCCAACACTAATTTTTGTTCAAGTTAGAAATACTACTAGGTTGAGCAAGAACTGTCATGTTCAAGTCACTTCCTGGATGACAGATCTTTCTGGTTTGATATACCTATACCTTTTCTTTTTTTTACTATAAATACAATTGGATGCCAATTTACTTGTTGGGTTAAATAGCCAGGAAGATTCGTCGTCT
The DNA here is from genome assembly GCF_018294505.1 of Triticum aestivum. NCBI lineage: Eukaryota > Viridiplantae > Streptophyta > Magnoliopsida > Poales > Poaceae > Triticum > Triticum aestivum. The sequence continues at coordinate 487,735,616 of NC_057796.1, forward strand.
AGTTAGTAAAATCACTTGGGCAGTACACTCCTGCAAAAATCAAACAACCAATGAAAATCAATTTACTGGGAAATGCCAGACTGTTATTTTCTTGGGTTCGCATCAAACGACTCAGATGAAGACCACATAGCTCATGTTACCTAATGTTTTGTTGTGGTACTGTGGTACATGGATAATTAATACTACAATGTCGAGTCCTCAAAATTGAGATGAATCTGAAGAAGCACTAGATTATGAAACAGGGTGAAGGTCTGAAGTCAAGCGTAGCCATTTTTCGTTTCTTTCTTCTCCTTCTGTCAAGATTCAAATACTCATCAAGATAAAGGGCTGTCCACCACCTGCCATGTGGTAAGCGTAGCCATTTTAACTATACTATGTTCATGAGGGGTTTCCTTGACCTGCAGGGTCAATTCTGATCGTCCTAAATAAATTAGAAAAATTCCATTTTAGATAAATTCTTTTTTCTTTTTGGGAGCTCAAAACTTGGACCGCGGGCTTTCAGAAATTCTTATGCCTGCTTTCATAATTTGAAACTTTCGGGATTGTCAAGAAACTTTCATGAGTTTTTGAGCTTTTGAAACTTATGTTTTAGAAACTTCATAATTTTAGAAACCTATCTTTTAGAAACTTTCATGAATTTGTAAGGTTAACAACCTGCTTCATAAACTTTCAGAAATTGATTCAGTCGGGCAACCACCTGGATTGACAGTAAGATGATGGTATAACAGTCTCGTCAGGAGCTCGAGGCAGAACAATAATAATGGTCATGGACAGTTTACTCGGAACAAAGGATAAACAACACACTGTGGGGCGTTCAGAGCGATGCTGATGCACACTGAACCTGCATGGCATCACACAAACAATCTTCACTACAAACCAGTGGTGACACTGAATGAGTTGTGCAGTTGTGCTATTCTCTTCCCCTAAAAGGCAAATAAAATATAACCCTGTTCTCAGTCTAGCACGTATTGGTGTTGTTTGACACCATGCAAGCAGATTTCGCCCAAGGGATCTCCCAGTCTGCATGTACAACAACTTAGACAAGTTGATGCAATATTCCAAAATACTCCCTCTGTTCCTAAACATTTGTCTTTCTAGATATTTCAAATGAACTACTACATACGGATGTATATAGACATATTTTAGAGTATTGATTCACTCATTTTGCTCCGAGTGTGGTCATTTGTTGAAATATGTAGAAACACTAGTAGAAAAGAGGGCTTTGGTTCAGGCCGGGTCAGCCCAGGTTAGCCCATTAGTCCCGGTTCAGTCCAGAACCGGGACCAATGGGGGCACTGGTCCTGGTTCGTGAGGCCAGGGGCCTGCCGGGCCTCGTGGGTGCATTGGTCTCGGTTCGTCTGGCCCCTTTGGTCCCGGTTGGTGGGACGAACCGGGACCAATGGGCCTCGCTCCTGGCCCACCACCATTGGTCCCGGTTGGTGGCTTGAACAGGGACCACAGGCTGCCCTTTAGTCCCGGTTCATGCCACGAACCGGGACCAATGAGGTGCCTATATATACCCCTCGCCCGCGAGCAGAGCACTCCAGTGCTATGTTTTTCTCTGGCCGGCGAGGGGAGGGCTTTGTGGTGCTCTAGCTCACCTCCTATGCACATGAGGTGTTCGATGAAATGCCCGAGCCACACTAGTTAAGCTTTCTCCTCTCGAAGCTCGTCCTCAAAGCTCCATTTTCCTCGAGATTTGTCTAGGTTTAGCGGCCCGTCACGTCCCATTCCCGTCTTCACCGCCGTCGATCGCCTCCGCCGATCTCGTCGCCGGCACCACCGTGGTGAGCCTCTTGTTCTTATCTTTTTCTGAAAGAAAAAAATTCTTACTTTAGATAGATACTTGTCTAATTTTCTTACTATTTTATTGCTTGTTATTATATAGTGCGATGGTTTTGGTATGCGCCCCCGTCGGCCCTCGTCCTGTCTATGATTCGTATGTGGTATATATTATCTTTATAACTATTGGTTCATTTATTGTTTATGAAAATTATGCCGACCAACGTGACATAGATTTTATTTATCTAGGAGGTATGTGAACCGGAAATTCCAACCGACCCTATTGTCAAGAGGTTAAATTTAGTTGAAGAAGAAAACAATTTCTTGAAGGAAAAAATAAAAAAAATTGAGGAGGAGAAGATGATATTGGAGTTGCATGTTGCGGATGTCGTCGATGATCACAAGACCAAGATGGATGCAATGCGCTTGAAGATTAGAAAGATTAGAAAATATGCCATTCATACTGAGGCTTGGTATCATTATACCGTTGGATCAATTGTTACCTTGGTTGCGATTATGATCGCATTTGTTTTCGCATTGAAATGTTTTACATAGTTTCAATGTATGGTTTAATTAATTAGATGCTCTGGAGAGCTATATGTTGTTAGATGAGTACTATGTATGTACTTTGGTTTTAATGTGATGATGAACTTCTATTAATTTGATCACTTAATTATCTATTCATGGTGTTCTGTAATGGTTTTTGACACACTTAATTATATATAATGCACGCAGATGAACCGGCAATGGATGTACGGTGACAGACACACCTCCGAGTACATTAAGGGCGTGCATGATTTTCTCGAAGTGGCAGAGGCAAACAAGCAGAATGGTTTTATGTGTTGTCCATGCCCTAAATGTGGGAATACGAAGTCTTACTCTGACCGGAAAATCCTTCACACCCACCTGCTTTACAAGGGTTTCATGCCACACTATAATGTTTGGACGAGGCACGGAAAAATAGGGGTTATGATGGAAGACGGCGAAGAAGAAGAGGACGATGACAACTATGTGCCCCCTGAATACGGTGATGCTGCAACGGGGGAAGCTGCTGAAGATCAAGAGGAACCAGACGATGTGCCCAATGATGCTGCAACGGGGGAAGCTGCTGAAGATCAAGAGGAACCAGTGCCCGATGATGATGATCTCCGCCGGGTCATTGTCGATGCAAGGACGCAATGCGAAAGTCAAAAGGAGAAGCTGAAGTTCGATCGCATGTTAGAGGATCACAAAAAAAGGTTGTACCCCAATTGCGAAGATGGCAACACAAAGCTCGGTACCATACTGGAATTGCTGCAGTGGAGGCAGAGAATGCTGCGCCTGACAAAGGATTTGAGAAGCTATTGAAAATATTGAAGAAGAAGCTTCCAAAGGATAACGAATTGCCCGACAGTACATACGCAGCAAAGAAGGTCGTATGCCCTCTAGGATTGGAGGTGCAGAAGATACATGCATGCCCTAATGACTGCATCCTCTACCGCAGTGCGTACAAGGATCTGAACGCATGCCCGGTATGCGGTGCATTGCGGTATAAGATCAGACGAGATGACCCTGGTGATGTTGACGGCGAGCCCCCAGGAAGAGGGTTCCTGCGAAGGTGATGTGGTATGCTCCTATAATACCACGGTTGAAATGTCTGTTCAGAAACGAAGAGCATGCCAAGTTGATGCAATGGCACAGTGAGGACCGTAAGAAAGACGGGAAGTTGAGAGCACCCGCTGACGGGTTGCAGTGGAGAAAAATCGAGAGAAAGTACTGGGCTGAGTTTGCAGCTGACCCAAGGAACGTATGGTTTGGTTTAAGCGCGGATGGCATTAATCCTTTCGAGGAGCAGAGCAGCAATCACAGCACCTGGCCCGTGACTCTATGTATGTATAACCTTCCTCCTTGGAAGTGCATGAAGTGGAAGTTCATTATGATGCCAGTTCTCATCCAAGGCCCTAAGCAACCCGGCAACGCCATTGATGTGTACCTAAGGCCATTAGTTGAAGAACTTTTACAGCTGTGGAATGGAAATGGTGTACGTACGTGGGATGAGCACAAACAGGAGGAATTTAACCTGCACGCGTTGATGTTTGTAACCATCAATGATTGGCCCGCTCTCAGTAACCTTTCAGGACAGACAAACAAGGGATACCATGCATGCACGCACTATTTAGACGACACTGAAAGTATATACCTGGACAAATGCAGGAAGAATGTGTACCTGGGCCATCGTCGATTTCTTCCGACCAACCATCAATATCGAAAGAAAGGCAAGCATTTCAAAGGCGAGGCAGATCACCGGAAGAAGCCCGCCATGCGTACCGGTGATCACGTACTTGCTATGGTCAATGATTTACACGTAATCTTTGGAAAGGGTCCCGGCTGTGACGCCCCCGATTTGACCGTACACTAATCATGCACGCAAATGTGTACGTTCAAGATCAGGGACTCACAGGAAGATATCACAACACAACTCTAAAACATAAATAAGTCATACAAGCATCATAATACAAGCCAGGGGCCTCGAGGGCTCGAATACAAGTGCTCGATCACAGACGAGTCAGCGGAAGCAACAATATCTGAGTACAGACATAAGTTAAACAAGTTTGCCTTAAGAAGGCTAGCACAAACTGGGATACAGATCAAACGAGGCGCAGGCCTCCTGCCTGGGATCCTCCTAACTACTCCTGGTCGTCGTCAGCGGGCTGCACGTAGTAGTAGGCACCTCCAGTGTCGTAGGTGTCGTCGTCGACGGTGGCGTCTGGCTCCTGGACTCCAGCATCTGGTTGCGACAACCAGATAGAAAGGAAAGGGGGAAAAGAGGGAGAGAAGCAACCGTGAGTACTCATCCAAAGTACTCGCAAGCAAGGAGCTACACTACATATGCATGGGTATATGTGTAAAGGGGCATATTAGTGGACTGAACTGCAGAATGCCAGAATAAAAGGGGGATAGCTAGTCCTGTCGAAGACTACGCTTCTGGCCATCTCCATCTTGCAGCATGTAGAAGAGAGTAGATTGAAGTCCTCCAGGTAGCATCGCATAGCATAATCCTACCCGGCGATCCCCTCCTCGTCGCCATGTTAGAGAGCGATCACCGGGTTGTATCTGGCACTTGGAAGGGTGTATTTTATTCAGTATCCGGTTCTAGTTGTCATAAGGTCAAGGTACAACTCCGGGTCGTCCTTTTACCGAGGGACACGGCTATTCGAATAGATAAACTTCCCTGCTGGGGTGCACCACATAACCCGACACGCTCGATCCCATTTGGCCGGACACACTTTTCTGGGTCATGCCCGGCCTCGGAAGATCAACACGTCGCAGCCCCACCTAGGCTCAACCGAGAGGTCAACACGCCGGTCTAAATCCTATGCGCGCAGGGGTCTGGGCCCATCGCCCATTGCACACCTGCACGTTGCGAGGGAGGCTGGAAGCAGACCTCGCCTAGTGGCGTTCCAGTCCAATCCGGCGCGCGCCGCTCCGTCGCTGACGTCAAAAAGAGCTTCGGCTGATACCACGACACCGAGATACCCATAACTACTCCCGCGTAGATGGTTAGTGCGTATAGACCAAATGGCCAGACTCAGATCAAATACCAAGATCTCGTTAAGCGTGTTAAGTATCCGCGAACGTCGACCAGGGCCAGGCCCACCTCTCACCTAGGCGGTCTCAACCTGCCCTGTCGCTCCGCCACAAAGATCCACTTGCGGATACTCCTACGGGCCGACCCAACTTTAGTCATCACATGTGTGATGTATATAGTATATAAGTATATACCCGTGATCACCGCCCAAGTGATCACGGCCCGATAGTATAGCACAGCAGACGGACAAGGATGTAGGGCCACTGATGGAAAACTAGCATCCTATACTAAGCATGTAGGATTGCAGGTAAAGGTAACAACAGTAGAAGCAAGGGCAAGCTATGCATCAGTATAGGATTAACGGAAAGCAGTAACATGCTACACTACTCTAATGCAAGCAGTATAGAGAAGAATAGGAGATATCTGGTGATCAAGGGGGGGCTTGCCTGGTTGCTCTGGCAAGTAGGAGGGGTCGTCAACTCCGTAGTCGAACTGGGCAGCAGCAGTGTCGGTCTCGTAGTCTACCGGAGAGAAGAGGGGGGAAGAAACAGTAAATACAATGCAAACATAAGCATGGCCCGGTAGCGATGCCTCTCACGCGGATGGGAGATGCGTGACATGACAATGAGCGGTGCTAGGTGTGTCCTAACGCGGCAGTAGGTGGTACCGGCGAAGGAGGGGAACATCCGGGAAAGTATTCCCGATGTTTCGCGTTTTCGGACAGACGGACCGGAGGGGGAAAGTTGCGAGTTCGATAGGTTAGGGAAGTGTGGTGGACGAACGGGCTGCGTATCCGGATTCGTCTCGTCGTTCTGAGCAACTTTCATGTACAAAGTATTTCCATCCGAGTTACGGTTTAAAAGATATGATTTTCTAAAGACTTACTAATTTCTGGAATTTAATTAATCATTTAATTTATTTTGAAATTGGATTTATGACATCAGCATGATGTCATGCTGACATCAGCAGTCAACAGGGGTTGACTAAGTCAAACTTACCAGTGGGTCCTACCTGTCATAGACAGTGGACTAACAGAAGTTTAAACTAACTAATTTTAGATTAGTTAACTACTGGACCCCACCTGTCATTGTCTAATCAACTAAACTAATTAATTTTAATTATTAAAATGTTTTAATTACAGGATTAAGCGGTGGGGCCCGCACGTCAGTGGCTTGGCCCTGCCCAGTCAGCAGTTGACTGGGTCAACCCAGTCAACTGGGACCCACGGGGCCCACTGGCAGTGGCTCTGGGGTGGCCCCAGGCCAGCCACGTCGGCGGCCGGCGGCGGAGTTGGCTCCGGCGAGCCAAAACGCGGCGGAGGGTGCGGCCGTGCGGCGGGATTCGCCATTCGGCGGCCGAAATGGATGCGGCCGACGCCGTTCGAACGGGAGCGGCGAGCCGCAGCTAATCGCGGTGGTGGTCGGCCCCGGGGCGGCCGGAAACGGCGTCGGCGGCCTTCGGGCGCTCGACGGCGATGGGGCTTCGGGACACGGCTTGCCGCGCGGAGCGGCTCTACGGGCGGCTGGTGCTCGCGCGCATCCACTGCCGCAGTCGGCAGTAGGCGGGAGGCGACGAGCTCACCGGAGACGAGCTCGCGGCGGCGGCCGAAGCACTGGCCCGTCGAGGACGGCGCCAGGGGGAGCGGGAGGAGTAGCGGGCGCGTGCAGTGGGCGCGGGCGGAGGTGCTGAGCACGGCGGGGTGGTCGACCGCGAGCTCTGCGGGCCGTGGCCATGGCGGCGAGCACCACCGCGGCGACGAGCTCGGGCACGACGGTGGGAGCAGCTACGGGGCAAGAAGAGAAGCGCGAGGAGAGGGGAGAAGGGGGCGGAGCTCACAGTGCTCCTGCAGGTGTGCTCAAGCGTGCTCGAGGAGGGCTTGGTGCGGCGGAATCGGCGGCGAAGCTCGTCGGAGCAGAGGAGGAAGACAGCGACGTCGTGGGCGTTGCGGTGGCTCCGAGCTCCAACGGAGTGCACCAGTCGAAGCAGCGGACGACGGCGGACCTCGGGGACACAGTGGAGCAGCGAGGTGGGCACAGTGGCCGTGGCTAGGCCGGAGGCATGGCGGCGGTGGCGTTCGGATGCGAAGGGGAAGGAGAGGGCGAGGTGGATCCGAGGGAGGAGGGAGAGGCGCAGGAACCGAGGGCGAGAGTGGGGGCGAGTGGGAGGCGTGATCGAGGAGGCGGGGCGTGGCGGCCTTATCCTCCCCCGTCGCCGGCGAGGGGGTGCGGCGGGGACGTGCCCTGTTCCGACCCCGGTCGGGGGAACAGGGAAGGGGAGCGAACGACCGAGGGAGGCGGGCTGGCCTGCTGGGCCAGCTGGCTCGGGTGGGCCGAAGCCCAAGTGGGGCAGGGGCTTTCTCTCTCTCTGCTTTTCCTTTTTCTTTTGTATTGTTTTGTTTTCTGTTTTCTTTTCTTTATCTATTTTCTTTTCTATTTTATTCTCTTAATTCCTGTTTTATAAAATATAAATACAACTCCTAAATTAATGTTATAATTTATTCTACCGCCCCAAAAGTTTGACACCTAATTAAAATAGTTTGCATTATTATTATATTTTAAAAGGCATTTAATTAATTGTCATAGCTGCTGTTTTAATTACTTTAGAGCCTTTAAACATTTTATAAAATTGTGTTTTCTCCACAATAATCACCTATGCATTATTTGGCAACACCCCAACATTTTAGTTTTAATATTTGAAAATCTTTACCGTTTGACTTTATTTTAAGTTTGAATTTTGAATCGATTTTGAAATAACACGAGATTAACCAGTAACCGGGGTGACGTGGCATCATTAGCGTGGGATTACTGTAGCATGATTATCCGGGCATTACAAATCTCCTCCACTACAAGAAATCTCATCCCGAGATTTAGGAGGTAGAAGGAAAAAGCGCGGGGTATTCTTCGCGCAGACGATCCTCTCGTTCCCAAGTGGCTTCATCTTCAGAATGGTGCGACCACTGGAACTTGATCGCCTTCTGACGTGTGCGGTGTTCAGCTTGGTCGAGAATGCGGACCGGGTGCTCTTTATAGGAGAGGTCCTGCTGCAATTCGAGCACTTCATGATCCACTGCTTGGATTGGGTCCTTGAAGCAACGGCGGAGCTGTGACACATGGAACACATCGTGAACCTGAGAAAGGTTCGGCGGAAGCTCCAGTTGGTATGCCACTTTTCCACGCCTTTCAAGAATAGTGAATGGGCCAATATATCGAGGAGCTAGTTTGCCCTTGATTCCAAAGCGGTGAGCACCCTTCATTGGTGTGACTCGAAGATACGCCTTTTCGCCAGGTTGATAGACCATGTCTTTATGATGACGGTCAAACTGACTCTTCTGACGTGACTGAGCAGTCTTGAGATTCTCACGAATAATGCGGACTTGTTCTTCGGCATGTTGGATAATATCCGGACCGAAGAGTGGATGTTCCCCAGTTTCTGACCAGTTCAGAGGGGTTCGGCACTTTCGTCCATATAACACTTCGAAGGGGGCCATCTTCAGACTAGCTTGATAGCTATTATTATAAGAGAACTCAGCATACGGGAGAGATTCCTCCCATTTCTTGCCGAAGGAAATAACACAAGCTCGAAGCATGTCTTCGAGAACTTGGTTGACGCGTTCAACTTGCCCTTGCGACTGAGGATGAAACGCAGTACTGAATGACAGATGAGTTCCCATAGCTTCTTGGAAACTTGCCCAGAATCTTGAAGTGAATAAGCTGCCACGGTCTGAGCTGATAACCAATGGAATACCGTGGAGTGAAACAATCCTGGACATATAGAGCGTTGCCAGCTGACTAGCAGTGATCGTTTCTTTGACCGCCAGGAAATGTGCAACTTTGGAAAGCCGGTCAATGACGACAAGAATAGCATCATTACCTTTCTGTGATTTGGGAAATCCAGTGACGAAGTCCATCTCAACATGGTCCCATTTCCATTCAGGAATAGAGATAGGTTGCAGAGTTCCAGCAGGCCTTTGATGTTCTGCTTTGATACGACGGCAAACGTCACACTCAGCAACATAACGAGCAATGTCTTGCTTCATATTAGACCACCAGAATCTCTGACGGATGTCTTGGTACATCTTTGTACTACCAGGATGGATGCATAGAGGCGTATCATGAGCTTCTTTCATAACTTCCTGTGTCATATCCAGGTTTTTCTCTGCACATGGCACCACTAGGCGGCCCTTGAAGTATAAAGTGCCATCTTCAGCAATAGTGAAGAATGAGGGCTTTCCTTCTGCGAGGTAGCGCTTAATCTTGTGGGCTTCAGAGTCATACTTCTGTAGCCTTTTGATGCTGTCCACGAGATCTGGTTTAGCAACTAGGGTATTGAGGGAACCCTGGGTAACAACGTGGAGGTTCACCTTGCCAAACTCCTTAGGAGGGGGAGCGAGTGCACCCGGAGGAACAATATGGAGGTTCAGCTTCCTGAATTCTTCAACAAGCGAGGGCTGAACTTTGTGAACCTGGAGGTGGTTGCAGTAAGACTTGCGGCTCAAGGCATCAGCCATTACATTAGCCTTGCCTGGCGTATAGGAAATACCCAAGTCAAAGTCTGCAACAAGCTCCATCCATCTCTGCTGACGGAGGTTCAGGTCTGGCTGAGTAAACAGATACTTCAGACTTTGGTGGTCAGTGAAGATCTCGCAACGATTACCGAGAAGGTAATGTCGCCACTGCTTCAGCGCATGAATGACAGCAGCAAGTTCAAGGTCGTGAACTGGATAGTTCTCTTCGTGAGGGCGCAATTGCCGAGAGGCATAAGCAATCACTTTGCGGTCTTGCATTAGGACACAGCCTAATCCTTGACGGGAAGCGTCGCAGTAAATGACGAAGTCCTTCTTAGTATCAGGTGGAGCTAGAACTGGGGTAGAAGTCAACTTGTCTTTGAGTGCCTGGAAACTCTCCTGACATTTGTCTGTCCATTGGAACTTGACGCCCTTATGCAACAGGTTAGTCAGAGGCCTGGCGATCTTGGAGAAGTTCTCGACGAATCGACGGCAATAGCTGGCGAGACCGAGAAAACTTCTGACTTGCTTAACGTTCTTGGGAGGAGTCCAATCAAGGATAGCCTGGACTCGTTCAGGGTTGACGGCAATACCATCCTTAGAGATGACATGCCCAAGATAGGTTACTTCGGGTAGCCAGAATTCACATTTGGAGAACTTGGCATATAGTTGATGCTCTCGTAGCTTTTCCAGCACAAGTCGAAGATGTTCAGCATGTTCTTCTTCGTTCTTGGAAAATACCAGGATATCATCCAGATAAACCACGACGAACTTGTCGAGGTAATCCATGAATATATAGTTCATCAGACGAGAGAAGGTGGCTGGAGCATTGGTTAAACCGAAAGACATGACGGTGTACTCGTATGAACCATGTCGAGGTAATCAAGTATACTTTTCGTGCTGGAACTCTTCCGAGAGTTTAGAAATCGTCCCTCAACTCTAATCCGGAGAGTTTTCGTCCCTCAACTATCAAAACCGGATAGTTTTCGTCCCTCAACTATCAAAACCGGATAGTTTTCGTCCCTCAACTATCAAAACCGGATAGTTTTCGTCCCTCAACTATCAAAACCGGATAGTTTTCGTCCCTCAACTATCAAAACCGGATAGTTTTCGTCCCTCAACTATCAAAACCGGATAGTTTTCGTCCCTCTTGCCGCTTCGGGCGGTTTTCGTCCGATGTGAACAGTAAATCGGTGAACAGTAAATTCGTAAAAAAAATTAAGAAAATTTGTCGGATCAAAGTTCCTCGGGGGCGTAAGGTGCGTGCAAATTTTCATACTGTTTGGACATTCCAGGTGCTCATGACAAAGAAAAAAGTTACATATGTACGTCGGTGAACAGTAAAAATTGAAAAAAATAGAAAACAAATTTAAAAAATTATGAATTTTTTTGGCATCAAAGAGGCTTAAGTGTGCAAGGTGCGTGCAAATTTTCGTGCTCAAATGACATAAGAGGAGCTCTAGCCAAAAAAACAAAACAGTGCACTTTGTCAAAGTTTCTTTCCGAGCCAATTTTTTTATTTTTTTATTTTGCCACGGGCTCCCACAATGTCCAAACACCATGAAAAGTTTTAGGCACCTTGAGCACCCGAGCATCTTAGATGTCAACAGTTTTCATATTTTTTTGAATTTTTTTCTATTTTTTTTATTTTACTGTTCACCAACGTACATACTTATGGTTTTTGCTTTGTCACGAGCTCCTGGAATGTCCAAACAGTATGAAAAATTGCACGCACCTTGCGCCCCCGAGGAACTTTGATCCACAAGTTTTCATACTTTTTTGCTATTTTTCTCGAATGTACTGTTCATCGATTTACTGTTCACGTCGGATGAAAACCGCCCGAATCGGCACGAGGGACGAAAACTATCCGGTTTTGATAGTTGAGGGACGAACACTATCCGGATTAGAGTTGGGGGACGATTTCTAAACTCTCGGAAGAGTTCGAGGACGAAAAGTATACTTATCCCTATTAATTTAAACGTCTTATTGGAAGAATTCAGAAAATCAGAAAATCATCAATGGATGGAAGGGGAGAACGTTATCTTATGGTGGTAAGGAGGCTCTAATAAAGGCGGTGGCTCAAGCTATCCCAACATATCCGATGAGTGTGTGCATATTCCCAAAAAATTGTAAGGGAATCACTAATGCAATATCGCATCGCAAGATGTATTGGTTTGCGGGGGTGGCATGGGCTTTCGTGATATTAGTAGCTTTAACTTGCTTATGCTAGCAAAGCAGTGCTGGAGATCGATTGATAACTATGACTCACTGTGCGCTAGAGTGATGAGGTTCAAATATTATCCAGTGGGTGACTTGCTTAATTGTGAACTTAAAAAAATCTCCTCCTATGCTTGGCAAAGTATTTGGCCTGGAGTACATACTTCCCAAAAAGTTTGTATCTGGTGGGTTGGAAACGGTTTGAAAATAAACATATGAGAGGATTGTTAAATCTCGAATGGTTCAAATAGGAAGATTATTACAAACCGGGGCAATTGCAGACTTACCAGAGTTAGTGGGCTTATCGATCTTGTTTCTGGTCATTGGGATGAAACGCTGATTAGGGACAATTTCTGGCATCTTGATGCAGAGCGCATTCTGCATATTCCTATATACCAACAACATACGAAAGATTTTGTCGCTTGGCACCTAACAAAGTCGGGTATTTTAGCGTTCGATCAGCTTATTACAAGCGGTGGGAGGCTAGTCCATCAGGCATTGGAGGGACAAGACCTCATCTGGTTTGGCAGAAGCTCTGGAATTTGGAACTTCTAGGAATAGTGATCTTCTTTTGGCGATGCATACATGACGCAATCCCACGTTAGTGTGTTCTTGCAAACCGGCGCATTGCAATGGGGATGGGCTGGGGAGATTTTGAGAGCTCTTGGTCTACATGAAATATTAGATGTGGCAGGAATAGTTGGCAGATCAAGAGCGGAAGTAATCGTGATCATCTTGTGTGACCTAAGTTTTCAGAAGCAATACATGGACATTGTACAAAAACCTGAACGATTGCTATTACCTGTTAGTACATATGGCAGCAGTGTCGCCTTGTTGGAGATGATGAGGTCTAGTCGCTTGATCAAACAAGCAGGGCAATACAAGCTCTTTCTCTGAATTTTGTTAGAGCATCTAGGAAACCTGTTGTCACGCCAAGTAATCGCTGGTGGAAGCCACTTACAGGACAACTCGCCTTGAACGTGGACGCGTCCTTTTCAAAAGATGATCACGTGGGTTCTTGTGGTGTAGTCCTTCTTGATAATAGAGGTTCATTTGTGGGAGCTTCAACTGTGAAATGGAACATGTTCTAGGTGTTGTTTCAGCTGAGGCTGGTGCACTACTTGAAGGATTGAAGTTTCCCTAAGCATTGGATGCAATTCCATTGTTGTGCAAATGGATAACATGATTGGTGTCAAAGCACTAAACCATAATGCCATGCATTCAATGGTGGAAACCCTAATTCTTGATGATTGTTGAAGTTTATTGAAAGATTTCAAGAAAGTTTTTATTTGGCATTGTAATAGAGATTGGAATATGGTTGCTCATACACTATCTCAACAGGGACATGTTCATCCACCGGCTGTGTGGTCGGACTCACCTCCCCTTTTTATCATTCCTTTACTAGTAGACGATGTAAGTGTTATTTGATTTAATAAAGCTAGCCATGAGGGCCTTCCCCACAAAAAAATAATTTAAACAAGGGTTACATCGTCCATAATTAAGTGTCAAATACTCAGGAGGATTATCCAACCACGAAGTCGGGGGATTAGAACAACTCCAATAGATCCCTTAAAAATCTTCCCGTAAAACTGGCTTTACGGGCTTTTCATCAAATTAGGGAAAGTTGTCTCAAAGCAACTTTTGTCAGTTCCCTAAAATTCTTCCACCAAATTCATTTTTATTTTATTTTTAATTATAAAAAATAGATAATTTCCTAGGACCTGCTAGTGAATGACACACATGACGGCGGGCGGTGCAATAGCCGTCGACGAGGGGCGGCGTGGCAGTGGGCGGCGGCGCGGACGGAGGACGGTGTGGCAACGGGCGGCGCGGGCACAAGATGGGGTGGGCACGGCAGCATTTCGGCATGGTGGCGCAACGGCGTTCCGGCAGGGCACGCGGTGAAGTTTCATATATGGTTACTAGCCCGCCAAAAAGATACGAGAAGATGATCATCCCATAAACCTTTGGGAAGAAAATGCCACTTTTACATGATCCTTTAAAGGTATGGACACTTTACGGAATTATAGGAGAGTCTTTCTTGGCCCAACTTCCTGTAAACGGCGGTTATTTTGAGATAGGAGAGCTATTCGAGTTGCTCTTTAACCATGCCTACCTTAACTAGTTCATGTAGAACACCAGACTGACACCTGCCCTGTATCTATGGCCCCTATTTGCTTACTGTAGGATCGAAAGTATGTCTACAGGGGGTGATTAGACTACTTGACCAAATAAAAATCTAGCATTTTCTCAATTTTAAGTCTTGGCAGATTTTAGCAACTTAGCACAAATCAAGTAATCAACCTACACATGCAATTCTAAGAGTATAGCAGCGGAATGTAAAAAAATTGCATATGAAGGTAAAGGGAGGTGTTTGGACGGAGCAAACGCAATGTAGACACGGAGATTTTTGGCGTGGTTCCGATAGGTGGTGCTATCGTACATCCACGTTGATGGAGACTTCAACCCACGAAGGGTAACGGTTGCGCAAGTCCACGGAGGGCTCCACCCACGAAGGGTCCACGAAGAAGCAACCTTGTCTATCCCACCATGGCCATCGCCCACGAAGGATTTGCCTCACTAGGGTAGATCTTCACGAAGTAGGCAATCTCCTTGCCCGTACAAACTCCTTAGTTCAACTCCACAATCTTGACGGAGGCTCTCAAGTGACACCTAGCCAATCTAGGAGACACCACTCTCCAAAAGGTAATAGATGGTGTGTTGATGATGAACTCCTTGCTCTTGTGCTTCAAATGATAGTCTCCCCAACACTCAACTCTCTCTCATAGGATTGGATTTGGTAGAAAGATGATTTGAGTGGAAAGCAACTTGGGGAAGGCTAGAGATCAAGATTTATGTGGTTGGAATGGAATATCTTGACCTCAACACAAATGTAGGTGGTTCTCTCTCAGAAAATGTATGTTGGAAGTGTAGGCATGTTCTGATGGCTCTCTCCACTAATGAAAGAGTGGGTGGAGGGGTATATATAGCCTCCACACAAAATCTAACCGTTACACACAAATCACCAAACTCGGTGGGACCGAATTATAAAACTCGGTCAAACCGATTTAGTTCAAAATGTGAACGTTAGGATTTTTGGTGGGACCGACATGTCAACTCGGTGGGACCGATTCCATTAGGGTTAGGGCATAACGTAATCTCGGTGAGACCGATCACCAAACTCGGTGGGACCAATTTTGGTAATAAGAAAACAGAGAGTTGGTCAGGCAAACTCGGTGGGACCGATTCGCTCATCTCGGTTAGACCGAAACGTTACAAAGGGGAAACAAAGAGTTTGCATTGCAATCTCGGTGGGACCGATCGCTCATCTCGGTTGGACCGAAACGTTACGAAGGGAAACAGAGAGGTTGCAATCCCATCTCGGTGAGACCGAGATCCCTATCGGTGAGACCGAAGTGACTAGGGTTTGTGGCAGTGGCTATATCAAGAGAACTCGGTGGCGCCGGATAGAAAGATTTCGGTGGGGCCGAGTTTGACTTTTGGTTTGGGACATATGTGGATATGAGAAAGTAGTTGAGGGTTTTTGGAGCATATCACTAAGCATTTTGAGCAAGTAACTCATTAAGCAACACCTCACCCCCTTTTAATAGTATTGGCTTTTCCTATGGACTCAATGTGATCTTGGATCACTAAAAGTAAAATGTAGAGTCTTGTGCTTTGAGCTTGAGCCAATCTTTTGTCCTTAGCATTTTGAGGGTCCACTTTCTAAGCCATGCCAATCATTGCGCTTTCCTGAAATATTTATCTTGAAATAGCATTAGCTCAATGAGCTATATGTCGTTAGGAATTACCAAAACCACCCAGGGATAGTTGCACTTTCAATCTCCCCCTTTTTGGTAATTGATGACAACATATAGATCAAAGCTTCTACAAATGATCATAAGATTGAAAAACATCGTCGCTTTGAGAAGTATGTGATAAGCAAGAGCTCCCCCTAAATTTGTGCATTATTTAAAATTTGCTATTGAATGCAAATGCACAATCGATTAGGATCATGGGTTACTCTTCCATGTCACATACATCTTGGTGGAGCGCTTAGAGTGATAGAAATTAAAAGCATGCACTCATCACCAAGCAAGTGAATGATCATATATGAGATATAAAAGATAGTATCATCCAAACAAGCATTAAGGTAGCAAATGATCAATCACATGATCACACAAGTATCTCACAAGGACATAAAGTATCTCACACAAGCACACAATCAAAAAGTTCAACCAAAAGCAAGAGAGATAAAAAGCAAGACACTCTCTCTCGAAGCCTATGATCGATACATATTTCTCCCCCTTTGGCAACAAGTTACCAAAAAGTTCAAATATGCATAGTGCTATGCGTCTCTCAGGCTTGGTCTTCGGGAGGTGGTGTAGAGAGAACTCCAAGGACGAAGGCATCTGTGGATGTAGTTGGAGTTGGTGGAGTGGCTGCTGGATGTGGCACTGGGGCTGTAGCTGCTGGTGCTGATGCTGTAGCTCTGGAATCTCTCACTAGCACTGCAGCAGACCTCTGTCCTCTAGGCACTCGCTCAAATGCATCAGTAGTTGCCTTTCCTCTCTTCTCTTCTGCTTCCTCCTGAAGCTGCTCAACTGCTGTTTGAATCTCAGTTACCTTCAGATCAAGATCCTAAAATTTGGTTTCTATGATCCTCTCCAAGCTCTTATGGTTTTGAGTCAGGGTGGCCAAGCCCTTCTCAATCCTTAGTGTAGACTGGATCAGATATCCAAGTTGATCTTGCTTGCTCTTCAGGAAAACTTGAGATGCCTCTTCAACACTTGGCATCTTTCTCAGCCTTTGCTTTGGCTATCTTCTCCTGTGCTTAAACTGAAGATGTTTCTTCCTCATTCATCACAACCTTGTTGTCTTCAAATTCAGGATATAAGGGTAAGTGCTCCTTGTCCAACAAATAAGTGCATGTGCCCATCTTGGAGTTGATGAGCTCCTGATGTGTGGAGCATACCCACAGCTTCTCTTCTGATCAGCAGCTGTCCTTTTGATTGTCTCTACAATCAAACTCATGACCTTGAACTTCTGAGGCACATCAAACAAATGTAGCAAATTTATAGCATGTCCTCTTATCATCTTGTGATCTCCAGACTTGGGTAGCAATGTGTGCCTAAGGATCCAGTTGATGGTAGGCAGACCAGACAGCAGGTAATGTACTAATCCAAGCTTATGAGTCTCCAAAGCTTTGTCTGGGATCTCCTTGTACATGTTTGCCATAGTGTTGTGGTCTTTCTTCTTGTCAGCATATACATCCAAGTCATCTTCATGTTCTTCAGGGGCATTTATCAGCTTGGCCCACTCCTCAACTGTGGATTGGTACCTTGTACCTTCAGACATCCAAATGGTCTTCCCATCTGGGTAAAGGTGAGTAGTGGAGTAAAACTGCATGATCAGCTCATCATTCCATTTGGTGAGCTTCTGAGCAACAAATTTGTCCACTCCACATGCTTTGAAGCTGTCATGTACTCCTGGGAAGTGATCTTCATTTTCCTTGATGAATTCCCAATCAACCCATCTCATGTCACAAACAATGGGCTTCTTGTCAAGCAGAATTGTCTCATAGAAGTCTTGTTGTTCCTTTGTGTGAAACCTGTAATCAACTGTTGTCCTCCTCCTTACGGCATAAGGATCAGACAGTCTCCATAATCTCAGTCCAGCATCTTTCCTGATGTGCATGTCTTCTGCTACTGGATGAGCATCATTATGGTCAGGAATCTTGGGCTTCAACTTTCTTAGCACTAGGGCTTCATCATCCTCTTCTTCAACCTCAGGCACTGGGGCCTTGTTCTTTTCTTCAGCAGGAATGTTCCTGGTGCTCCTCTTGGGTTTACTAGGCTTCTGAGCTGGAGCTTTGGGAGCATGCTTGGGCTTAGATGGAGCAGCCCCTGCCTTTATAGAATCTCCCATGAGGTTCTGAGTTTTGGGAGCTGGTGCAGCATCCTCTTCCTCTTCCTCTTCAGAATCTCTCATCATTGAGGGCTTCCCAATAACTCTGGCAATGGTCTTCTTGACCCTTTCTCTCCTCTTCTTGCCTTCTCCACCTTCTTTGGGTTCAAGAGTGAACTCCATTGTCTCTTGAGTGGAGGCTCTGACCTTAGACATAGGAATTCTCCATGCTGGTGCCTTTGTTTTCATTCCTGGCTTACTTGTAGCAGCTGTGGCATATTCCTTCTTCAGTACTTTCTTCTTGGAGCTTACTTCCTCCTCAGTGGCAATATAATCCTCATCCTCAGATTCTGAGGTTCTCTTCTTCCTAGATCTGGTTGCTGCCTTTGGCAAGTTGCTTGGAGTGCTCCTGCTGCCATCATCAGAAGTGCTAGAGAAATCTGAACCCTCACTCATGTGCACATGTTCCTCTGACCTGTTCTGACTGTCACTTTGATCAGACATCTCTCTAAACTTACTGACAGCAGACCCTGTGAATAGATATAGATGAGGTAGAGTGGATGAGCATCACAAAGTGCAGAGTTTTTGCAAAACAGAAGACTTAAAAACTTAGTTTTGGTTCTTCACAGAAAGCATTTTGGATCTACCGATTTGTAAACTGGGTGATACCGTAGCATCTTTTGGAATCTAAACTAGTGAACTCGGTCAGACCGAGTCATAGTTCGGTGGCACCGAGACTGCTAGGGTTTCACAGAGAATCAAACTAGGTCACACCGATTTGCAGTTTTCGGTCAGACCGAAAGTGCAAGTGCAATGGCCTAAGCCAAATCGGTGAGACCGATTTCTACAACTTAGTCTGTCCGAGATGAGTTCGGCGGAGACCTAACCCTAAATTTTCAAATCAAACCTAACCTAAGGGATGTTTTCAGTGGATAGAGTGTTTGCATACATGGTGATGATCATGGTAGAACAATGTGCTACGAATCAAAGGTAAAAGAATAGCACAAAGGATCGAACTCGTACCCTAGTTCGGCGGAGTTCGCTACAGCGGCAACGGAGGGGTAGAATTCCATTGACGGCGATGGAAACCAGCGGCTGGAGGTCGCTGGCGGCGAGAAGACGATCCGGAGACCCGAGGCGGCAGAGCAGGATACGCGCGGGCTGAGAGGTTTCGAAGAAATTTCCAAAATCTCACCCGTGGGTTTATATATCCCAACCCTGTCGGTGTGACCGAGTGGAACAACTCGGTGGCACCGAGATACAGAATCGCAAGCGGTTACTGCAACTCGGTGTGACCGAAGAGTTCAAATCGATTGCACCGAGATTGAAAACCTAGATCAACTTAGTGATCTCGGTGTGACCGAAATGGATGACTCGGTCATACCGAAATGCACAAAGAGGTTTTGGAAGTTTAAGTCTATGACGAATCGGGGACTTCGAGTGCTCCTCACACAGAGTGGTTCGAATCTGACTTGATCAAACTTTGTGATGTAGCATGAATAGAGTTTGAGACGAGAAAAGCATAGATAGCTAGAGGGAGTTCTTAGGCATTCTTGTCCATCCATTTGGCAAAAGAGAAAAAGCCAAACAATCAAAGCAACAAATGGATGTCCTCGAATGAGTAAAATATGCATCCAACATGCTCACACAATAAAATGACAAATGAAATATGTGACAAAGTATGCACAAACACTCTAGCATCTATCAAGCAATTTGGCGATGACTAGGTCATCTATATATGAGTATATTGACTTAGGAGTCAAATGAGAACATTTGATCATAGGTCATACTCATCGTTTAAGCACAAGTGGGGTTGTGCTACCTCTTGAGCACTGCGTTGGTTTTCCCTTGAAGAGGAAAGGGTGATGCAGTAAAGTAGCGTAAGTATTTCCCTCGGTTTTGAGAACAAAGGTATCAATCCAGTAGGAGGCCACGCTCAAGTCCCTCGCACCTACACAAACAAATAAAAACCTCGCAACCAACGCAATAAAGGGGTTGTCAATCCCTTCACGATCACTTACGAAAGTGAGATCTGATAGATATGATAAGATAATATTTTTGGTATTTTCATAATAAAGATGCAAAGTAAAATAAAAGGCAATAAAAATAGCTAAGTGTTGGAAGATTAATATGATGGAAAATAGACCCGGGGGCCATAGGTTTCACTAGTGGCTTCTCTCAAGAGCATAAGTATTACAGTGGGTGAACAAATTACTGTTGACCAATTGATAGAATTGAGCATAGTTATGAGAATATCTAAGCATGATCATGTATATAGGCATCACGTCCGTGATAAGTAGACCGACTCCTGCCTGCATCTACTACTATTACTCCACACATCGACCGCTATCCAGCATGCATCTAGAGTATTAAGTTCAAAAGAACAGAGTAATGCTTTAAGTAAGATGACATGATGTAGAGGGATAAACTCATGCAATATGATATAAACCCCATCTTGTTATCCTCGATGGCAACAATACAATACGTGCCTTGCTGCCCCTGCTGTCACTGGGAAAGGACACCGCAAGATTGAACCCAAAGCTAAGCACTTCTCCCATTGCAAGAAAGATCAATCTAGTAGGCCAAACCAAACTGATAATTCTAAAAGACTTGCAAAGATAACCAATCATACATAAAAGAATTCAGAGAAGATTCAAATATTGTTCATAAACCCACAATTCATCGGTCTCAACAAACACACCGCAAAAGAAGATTACATCGAATAGATCTCCACGAGAATCGTGGAGAACTTTGTATTGAGATCCAAAGAGAGAGAAGAAGCCATCTAGCTAATAACTATGGACCCGAAGGTCTGAGGTAAACTACTCACACATCATCGGAGAGGCTATGGTGTTGATGTAGAAGCCCTCCGTGATCAATGCCCCCTCCGGCAGGACGCCGGAAAAGGCCCAAGATGGGATCTCACGGGTACATAAGGTTGCGGCAGTGGAATTAGGTTTTCGTGGATGCTTCTGTTGGTTTGGGGGTACGTAGGTATATATAGGAGGAAGAAGTACGTCGGTGGAGCAACATGGGCCCCACGAGGGTGGAGGGCGCGCCCAGGGGGGTAGGCGCGCCCCCTGCCTCGTGCTCTCCTGGTTGATTTCTTGACATAGACTCCAAGTCCTCTGGATCACGTTTGTTCTGAAAATCACGTTCCTGAAGGTTTCATTCCGTTTGGACTCCGTTTGATATTCTTTTTCTGCGAAACTCTGAAATAGGCAAAAAAAACAGCAATTTGGGCTGGGCCTCCGGTTAATAGGTTAGTCCCAAAAATAATATAGAAGTGTATAACAAAGCCCATTAATCATCCAAAACAGAATATAATATAGCATGAAGCAATTAAAAATTATAGATACGTTGGAGACGTATCAGGTTGCCACTTTTACATAAAGCATTGTTGTGCTCACATCATTAGAGTTTCTTTAGCTCAATTGATTAGAGTAAAGCTCCCCCTAGATGTGATATCCCCCCTAAGAGGGATGAACTAACCTTGGGTTTTGTCGATGATGACTTCATGTAGGTGTTGAAGATTTGGATGCTCAATGTTGATGTAGATCATTTGGAGCAATCCTTTGGAGTGAGTTGCACTTTCAATACCTACACGGGTTAGTCCCACAAGGAACAAACAAGGATATCCATAGACATAGAGTGATATTCTCAGGAGATGATGTCCATGAATGCATTAGGTTACCTTGTCCCTTGTCTTACCAACAAGAGGGTTTGTGACTCCTTGAACTAGTGCAAGATATGGAAGTTGTTTGCACTTGTCCTTGCCAAAATGATAAGAGTGAAGTATGTTGGCGGAGTCACACTCAAGAACTCTCTAGTTCTTCTTCTTCGGGATCCACACCATCTTGATGGGAATCCTTGGAGTTGTAGTCGTACTTGATGAAGTGGAACTTGATGTAGTCTTGGGAACCCACTTGACCAAGGCCTTAGGTGCTTCTTCGAATGCATCAATCTCCTCTTGAAGCTTGTCCTTGCCTTTTAGCTTGTGGTCTTGTGGTGGAAGATCATCTTGAGCTTGTGTTCCTTGGAAAGAAGTAGGATCATACTTCTCTTGTTGAGGAACAAACTTCGTCTTGGGGTATTGATCTTCTTCCCACTCAACTCCATTGGCATTGAACTTTTGTTCAAAAACAACACCTTGATTCTTCCGGTGTCTTCCTTGCTTGCGTACAATTTCCTCAAATTGCTTACTTCCGGCAAGACTCTTGTAAACACCTTTCTCTATAATTCCCTTCAATAAGCTATTTTCTTGCTCAAGTGTAACTTGGCTAAGAGAATCATTAGTGGAATCAAGAGAACTACTAGAAGCAACAATATTGGATTTAGCATGACTGTTGTTACTACTAGAGGAAGAATCTTTCTTGTTCTTATTGCTAGATTTAACTTGTGGCATGTAAGTAGACAAGAGTAAACGCTTGGCAATGTAAGAAGAACTTTTCTTGCAAAGATCATCATTGATTGCTTTTAAGAACTCATGCTCTTGCTCAAGGTTGAGCTTTTCAAAGCGTAGCTCCTCATGAGTCTTTAAAAGTTCTCGATGATCTTCCAAGGTAATTTCATGAGCTAACTTAAGAGTGTTTAGTTCTTTAGTTAGACGCTCAATCTCCTTCTTATCATCGTCATTCGTTTTATCTTGATTATCATGATTAATAGCAAGTTCATCATAGTTTTCATAACTAGAGTTGTCAACAAGTAAATCATCATGTCCTAGCAAATCATCTTCATCACTATTGAAATCAACATACTCGGGGTGTGATACCTTTGGACCTTTGGCCATGAAGCATCTTCCAATTCCTTCATTTGGTGAGTCAAATATGTTGTAGGAGTTGGTTGACACAAGTGCTAGACCGGCAACACCTTCACTTGAGTATATTCGGAGTCGGAGTGATAACTTCTTTCGGAGTGATGGTCGGAGTCGGAGTCGGATACCCATTCACCAACATGAGCTTGATGTCTTCTTTTTGTGTAGCTTTTTGATGACTTGTCCTTCCTCTCCGAATCCTTGCTTCTCCGAGAGGGTCTTCGTTCATAACGATCATCTCTACTCCTCTCTCTTGGCGGTGATTCTTATCTTCTACTCCTTCTTTTGGGAGAATCTTCTCTTCTTTTGTAGGGAGCCGTACACTCATTGGAGTAGTGTCCGGGTCTTCCACAATTTTAGCAATTTCGTTCACGACTCGAAGATCTCTTGTCATTGTAGGACCTTGACTTGGAGCTTCTTTCCTTGCTTCTACTCGTGTAGAATTTGTTGAAGTTCTTCACCATTAGGCTCAATTCTTCATTGAAGGTTTGTTTCTCACTTGATGATGTGGGAGCTTCACATGAGGCTTTGTAAGCACCACTTGACTTGTTGTGGAGCTCTTCCTTATCCTTAAGTGACATCTCATGAGCAACAATTCTTCTAATGACTTCCGTTGGCTTGAGATCTTTGTAATTGGGCATCATTTGGATCAATGTGCACACGGTATCATATTTTCCATCCAAGGCTCTTAGGATCTTCTTGATGATGAATCTATCGGTCATCTCTTCACTTCCTAAGCCGGCAATCTCATTTGTGATGAGAGCAAGCCTAGAGTACATTTCAGCGACACCTTCACCATCCTTCATTTTGAACTTGTCAAGTTGACTTTGAAGCACATCCAATTTGGATTCCTTGACGGAGTCGGTACCTTCGTGCATATCAATCAAAGTATCCCAAATTTCCTTTGCATTCTCAAGACGGCTGATTTTGTTGAATTCTTCGGGGCACAATCCGTTGAAGAGAATATCACAAGCTTGAGCATTGTATTGCAGCATCTTCAACTCTTCCGCGGTAGCTTCACGGTTCGGTTCTCTCCCATCAAATAATTCACCTTGCAAGCCAATACACACAATAGCCCAAACGGCGGGGTTATGTCCAATAATATGCATTTTCATCTTATGCTTCCAACTAGCAAAGTTAGTACCATCAAAGTAAGGACCTCTACGGTGGTAATTTCCCTCACTAGATGACATACTCTCCTAGGTTGTGAAACCAAGGCTATGATCACCAAAAGCTATGGAAATCAAAGCAAATGGAGACCAAAGCTTTGATACCACTTGTAGGATCGAAAGTATGTCTAGAGGGGGTGATTAGACTACTTAACCAAATAAAAATCTAGCCTTTTCTCAATTTTAAGTCTTGGCAGATTTTAGCAACCTAGCACAAATCAAGTAATCAACCTACACATGCAATTCTAAGAGTATAGCAGCGGAATGTAAAACAATTGCATATGAAGGTAAAGGGAGGAGTTTGGAGGGAGCAAATGCAATGTAGACACGGAGATTTTTGGCGTGGTTCCGATAGGTGGTGCTATCGTACATCCACGTTGATGGAGACTTCAACCCACGAAGGGTAACGGTTGCGCGAGTCCATGGAGGGCTCCACCCACGAAGGGTCCACGAAGAAGCAACCTTGTCTATCCCACCATGGCCATCGCCCACGAAGGACTTGCCTCACTAGGGTAGATCTTCACGAAGTAGGCGATCTCCTAGCCCGTACAAACTCCTTGGTTCAACTCCACAATCTTGACGGAGGCTCCCAAGTGACACCTAGCCAATCTAGGAGACACCACTCTCCAAAAGGTAATAGATGGTGTGTTGATGATGAACTCCTTGCTCTTGTGCTTCAAATGATAGTCTCTCCAACACTCAACTCTCTCTCATAGGATTGGATTTGGTAGAAAGATGATTTGAGTGGAAAGCAACTTGGGGAAGGCTGGAGATCAAGATTTATGTGGTTGGAATGGAATATCTTGACCTCAACACAAGTGTAGGTGGTTCTCTCTCAGAAAATGTATGTTGGAAGTGTAGGCATGTTCTGATGGCTCTCTCCATGAATGAAAGAGTGGGTGGAGGGGTATATATAGCCTCCACACAAAATCTAACCGTTACACACAAATCACCAAACTCGGTGGGACCGAATTATAAAACTCGGTCAGACCGATTTAGTTCAAAATGTGAACGTTAGGATTTTCGGTGGGACCGACATGTCAACTCAGTGGGACCGATTCCATTAGGGTTAGGGCATAACGTAATCTCGGTGAGACCGATTACACAAACTCGGTGGGACCGATTTTGGTAATAAGCAAACAGAGAGTTGGTCAGGCAAACTCGGTGGGACCGATTCGCTCATCTCGGTTAGACCGAAACATTACGAAGGGGAAACAGAGAGTTTGCATTGCAATCTCGGTGGGACCGATCGCTCATCTCGGTTGGACCGAAAAGTTACGAAGGGAAACAGAGAGGTTGCAATCCCATCTCGGTGAGACCGAGATCCCTATCGGTGAGACCGGAGTGACTAGGGTTTGTGGCAGTGGCTATGTCAAGAGAACTCGGTGGCGCCGGATAGAAAGATTTCGGTGAGGCCGAGTTTGACTTTTTGTTTGGGACATATGTGGATATGAGAAAGTAGTTGAGGGTTTTTGGAGCATATCACTAAGCATTTTGAGCAAGTAACTCATTAAGCAACACCTCACCCCCTTTTAATAGTATTGGCTTTTCCTATGGACTCAATGTGATCTTGGATCACTAAAAGTAGAATGTAGAGTCTTGTGCTTTGAGCTTGAGCCAATCTTTTGTCCTTAGCATTTTGAGGGGTCCACTTTCTAGTCCATGCCATGCCAATCATTGAGCTTTCCTGAAATACTTATCTTGAAATAGCATTAGCTCAATGAGCTATATGTTGTTAGGAATTACCAAAACCACCCAGGGATAGTTGCACTTTCACTTACAGGGCTCCACTCAGGAAGTTTTATAGGTTGCTGGGACACAATTCTCCACTCCTCCAAACAACAAATCACAGCAACAAGAGGAAGCTGGTACCGGCCTCCACAACAAGTGCTCTACACATTAAAGGCAAAAGAAAAGGAGAGGGGACCAGTTATGGAAACTGGGGTAAGGAGTGCCAGGCTCCAGCACATTAAGAATTGATTTAAGAAGGAAACTTGCAAAAATAAGAATTGCATGGCTTGCCATGCTGCTGCTCCTAACTTTAAGAGTATGGTGGTTAAAAATCTTAATGCTTCTTACTGCAAGGTGGAGCCTAAAAACACAAGTGAGAAGCTGCTTACTAAGAAGAGGGCCAAGAAGGGTGGCAAGGCTGAAGCAAGGAAAGTTGGACCTGCTACTGGGAAGGAGGGGAACTGGAGGCCCTCAAGAAAGGATCTAAGCCTACGATTAGTCAGATGTTTAGTTCTCTGAAACTCTGTCTGAAGTGTTGTAATAAGGATTTTATGTATTGCAGCTACTTGTGTTATGGTCTTTTTTCTCAAAATCTTTTGTTGTTATCCATGGACTAGTCTTTCAATGAGCTGGGCTTTTCTTTACCTATGGCATGTGATTGTTTTTTTCAAGTAGCAACTACATTAATGAATAGAGCTTGGAAAATTCTCAACTTGAATGTTAGAGGAACTAATTCTAGCAATAAATGGTTGCCCATTTCTTGTAAAATTGAAGAATCTGATTGCTCCATAGTGTGTCTACAAGAAACTAAGAGCTAAAGTTTTTACAGTGCCTATCTCAAGAATTTCTGACCAAGAGGGATTTCTAAATTTGAGTTTTCTCCATCTAAAGGTGCCTCTAGTGGGTTGCTGATTGCTTGGAATGATAATATGTTCCATGGCGAATGCATGTTTAAGAACAAATTCTCAGTCTCAGTTAGGTTTACCTCTGCACACACTGGAAATTCTTGGATGATAACCAACATCTATGGGCCCAGTAACAATGATCAAAGAACTGAATTTATTGATTGTTTGCAAAATATTCAGATGTCTGATGAAATGGACTGGCTTCTAGCTGGGACTTCAATTACATCAGATATCCCCACAACTGAAATTTTGGCTCTGGTGATATTAACAATATGATGCAATTCAGTGAAACAATTAGCTCTCTAGCTCTTGTAGAAGCTCCTCTCTTACACATGGAGTAACATGCAGGAAGCCCCTCTGCTGGAAAGACTTGACTGGGTTTTCACTTCTGAACATTGGACAAGCTCATACCCAAGCACAATGGTTATACCTCTATCCAATCCCATCTCTAATCATACTCCATGTGGCATCACTATTGGAACTTCTATTCCTAAATCTCAATTATTCAGGTTTGAAAACTTTTGGCTGGATCACCCAGACTTTCAAGATGTTGTCAAACCATTTGGAGCCAAGATGTGCAAACACAAGACAGTGCCAAAAGGATCACACCAAAGTTTAAACGACTTAGAAAGGGACTCAAAATTTGGTCTAGAAATATTTCTAACCTGGCTGTCATTATCAAGCACACCAACAATCTAATCTTCATGTGGGATATGACAGAAGAGTACAAAAGTATTTCCACCATTGAGTTTAATAGCAAAGAAATCTTTAAGGAACATCTTTTGAAAATTCTACCATATCAAAGAATTTATTGGAAACAGATGGCCACAATCAGATGGGTAAAATTTGGAGATGAGAACTCTAAGTTCTTCCAAGAAAAGGCTAGGCACAACCATATTGCTACCCTACAAGATGAAAGTGGCTCTGAATTCAGTGACCATCATGCAAAAGCTGTTATTCTTTGTAGAGCCTTCAAGGAAGGGCTAGGAGTTTCAGATCAATCCTCCGGTCTGTTGCAATTTACATCCTTGCTTCACAGAAACAATAATTTACTTCATCTAGAGGATCCCTTCTCTAAGGAAGAAATTGCTAATGTTGTCAAACTGATGCCCTCTGATAGAGCTCCCCTGGTACTGATGGTTTTAAAGGAGCTTTCATCAAAGCATGTTGGAGCACTATACGTGAATATTTCGATGAGCTCATTGATGATTTTTACCATGGCAAGATATCCCTCCAAAGCATTAATGCATCTTACATCACTCTAATTCCTAAAAAGGATGCCCCTCTTAATGCGAGTGATTTCAAACCCATATCTTTGCTAAATGGATTCATCAAGATTATAACTAAGCTCTTGTCTAATAGGCTGCAGAAGGTAATTCTAAGCTTGTTACATCCTAATCAATATGATTTCCTCAAGAATAGAACAATACAAGACTGTCTTGCTTGAGCTTTTGAATATTTGCACCAGTGCCACTAGTCTAAAAATTCAATTTTGGTGCTCAAATTGGACTTTGAAAAATCGTTTGATATGATTGAGCACAGTGTTGTTATGGAAATTCTCAAAGCTAGAGGATTTGGAGAGAGATGGCTAATGTGGGTCAACATGATCTTTTAAGTTTTCCACTGCAAGAGAGGAGGGTCAGACAGGGTGATCCTCTCTCTCCCCTCCTATTTGTTCTGGCTACAGACCTGCTACAATCTATTTTTGATGAAGCACATCAACATCAACTCATCCAACCTCCAATTTGCTCAACAACTAATCCATAGTTCCCCATAATTGAGTATGTAGATGATATTGTTTTGGTACTTCCCGCAGATACAAGGCAGCTAATGCATGTCAAGAATCTCATTCTTCACATTGTAGATTTCTCTGGACTTAAAGTCAATTACAGTAAGTTTGTCCTGGTGCCTATAAATGTGCCTGTTGATTGGCTGCCATCTTTGGGTTGCCAACAAGAATCCTTCCCCTTCACATATCTAGGTTTGCCGATGAGCATCAATACGCCTAAAATTGAAGACTCCAACCCTTTGATGATGTGCGCAGAAAGAAGATTAGCTGGTTGCTATACAATGTTGTCCTATGATGGAAGGCTGCTACTAATCGAGTCCGCCTTTTTCCTCTCTACCCACCTTCTTCATGTGCTCTCTAGCTCTCCTAGTTGGAGTAATTAAGCAAATCAACAAGTATCTTCAACACCTGTTGTGGAGGAAGTTTGGCATGGATAACAAAGGTTCTGCTCTTATAGCCTAGGAAAAGATCTGTAAACCAAAGCTCAATGGTGGGCTAAGTATCCTTGATACTACTATCCAAAACAAAGCACTTCTACTAAACAACATTTTCAAGTTCTTCAATAAGCAGGACATTCCTTGAATAAACCTTATTTGGGAGAAATATTATAGTACTGCCCTACCCATGGATAAGTTGGAAGGATCTCTTTGGTGGAATCACATCTGATACCAACTTTTAAGCAGGCCAGCACCTGTAAGATTGTAAGTGGAGAATCCTCTATGTTTTGGTATGATCACTGGAACACACAACCACTCTCAGTCCAATTCCCAGAACTTCACTCCTATGCCAAGAACACCAAGTTATCTCTAAGAAATTTCAAGGAACACCCAAACTGGACTGAGCTTTTTCATATGCCTTTATCCACTCAAGCTTATAACCAGTATCTGCAGTTACAGGACCTAATACCTGATTTGGATATCTCTGGCAAGGATGTTTGGACCTGCAATGGAGTCACCACTAAATTCTCATCGAAGAAAATGTATAATTATCTGCTGGGAGAGCTGGATGAACACCCTATCTACAAGCTCATTTGGGGGAGCTCAAGCAGATTGTAGCATAATTATTTATTTATTTTTGGCTTGTTGCTCACAACAGAGTGAACACTAGATCCCTGCTTCACAGGAAAGGTTTCCTTCTGGAGGACTACCACTGCCCAATCTGTAATCAAGAGGCTGAGGAGACCATTTATCATCTACTCTGGGATTGTCATGTTGCACAAACATGTTAGGATTCTCTCACCGCCAACAGGAAAAAAGGCACTTTTGTTTGTGAAGATGCAATTCTTACTATGGAATCTCTTCCAAGTCCTTTCAGTATGGTTGCTGGAATATCTGGTTACAGAGGAACGACAAGACCTAGTTCTTCTCCAATGGAAGATCAAGAACAAGCATGCTGCAATGTTCCAACAGTGCTTAACTGACAATTTTTAAGTCATGTATTCTCTTCCAAAATATGGGATTGGTTAGTTTGGCTTGGTTTGTGTGCTCTAGACTAGGCGTTTATTTGTTCTCTTTTTTCCTTGCCATTGTAACATACTTTTACATAATAGAAGACACCGAAGAACATAACTCTTATTTCTCGGGTTATCAGCAGGCTCCAGATGGGCCAAATTTTGCAGCAGTGCGGTACAAATAGATGAATCTAAAAACGTGCGTTTCCAATCACGCTCATGTTCCCAAAGCATACTTAAACAAATTTTACCAATCCAACGACTCCTAAGCATACTCAAACAGGTTACCAGTCCAAAGGCTAACTACATATACACAGCTAGTGGCCTACAATGTCCAGGAGTAGAGGAATGCCAACACACACGCCTTCCTGTGCTAGCATCTTTCCGCGGGAAACAAAGATAGTCGTGCGTATGATAAGGGCTGCCAAGATTTAACTGAAAATGTTAAGATGAACAACACGCACGGTCTGGGCAGAGCTTCTGTCGGCCTCAGCTGGCGTTGTGCGTCTGGTCATGCTCGACAAAGTCCATGGCCTGCTCTGCTCCTTGGACGCCACGTTGATATAGCTCACCCTGTTCCGTAGATCTTGTCCGCCACCTTGAGGATCTCTGGCCTCAATGTGGTGGCTATGAACTGCGTGTCCACCAGGTCGGCCAGACGCCTGACCACGCCCACAACAGGACTTGCCGAAAGCAGCGGCAAATATTCGGATGGATGTTCCCAGCAGCAGCTGTATACCATGTGATTCAGCTCAATGAACACAGGAGGGCATAGTTGGGCATACCCAGCTAGACAGACACTAGACCAGGAGATGTTCGTTTCAAAAAACAGGCATATGAAGGCTCTTCTATGGCGAGGATAAACAGGTAGAACGGAGCTGGATCACATCGTTGGATAGTGAAGATCAGTGTTAATGCCACCACTGCCTTTCTTTTTTTTTTGAAAGATAGGGGTTTCCCCCCCGCCCCATTTTTATTGATGAGGCAGACAGAACAGAGTTTCTCCCTTGCCAGTGAAGGAAACCTGAAACATGACTAAGCATGAGTCTCCAAACACACAGCCTTTAACAAATTTGAGGAAAAAACAAACAGGGTGTCATCACCATAGTGATTCGGGAAGAGCTTACTAACTGGGGAATAGTTTTTTTTTGACAGGACAGCTTGGGAAATAGTATCATCTAAATTTCTATGATAGATTTCGAATAATATGTGCATGAATACATAACAGATCTCTGCAAAGAACACATGCCTTGACTTCCACACCAATATACTTCTCTATACTACCTTCAGGATCTGGTTCACGAGCCGCGTCCTCATCAATGTCATCATCGCCAGCATCACCACCCTACAGAAATGGAGTGAGTTAGGAATTAGAAGTGCAAGAAACAGGACCAAAGTTGGTGGGTAAAGTAAGGAAATCGAAACCTTTTTCCTCATCATAACCAAGTATCCGTGGCCACCTTGCACTGATTAAGAGAACACTTCACGGAAGTGCCTCGCAAACTCCTTTAAATATGTGTTCAATTGATTCATCCTTCCTTGGTCTAAAACTGATATCAACTCTCTAATTTCTGCAATACCAATCAGCAGATTTTATGAGATTCTAGTCTTAGGACAATCAAAAGGGAAACAAGTTTTGCTGATCGGAAAGCTTACCTCGTCATCAGCATCAAGTTCAGCGCGTCTTCTCCGCTGTTCAGTGAAGTTCAGGAAGGACTAATTACTTCAAATGCTCAGTGCAGTCATAAAGCAGCTGCTGCTTGTTCTTTCTCTTGTACCTTTATTATTGGCCAGAAAATAACTACAGCATGGTTAACACTATAAAAAAAGGTATTGTGCGGCTTAGTTAGCCAGTTTAGCATCAGCAGGCAATTGAGCCTAAATCTCGGATTTTCTTCATATACTCATCTTGCTTGACAAGATACGTGCTCGGTGCTCCTGCTGCTCATCAACTGTTCCAAGTCCCTCATCTTGCACAGTCTGCTCCAAAGTAGCTTCAAGAGCCTGTGTTTAGATGTACATGACACATAACAAGTCAACAGTAGCTATACAAGTTAAACCCCAAGGAAACACTATAGCTGTATGAATTACCTTCAGATCATTTTTCCGTTGCTCCATCTTTCTTGAATTGGCATTAACAGCATCGACATTAGCTGCCCAAAAGATCTTTTAAGGGGGTTAGGGGGGAACATTTGAGGATGGTGTCTCAATGGTGAAAGAGGTGGTACCTGATATGTCCTGCCTTCTAGCGCTTTTCACATATTACAACCCGATCCTGAAGCATGGTGTCACCAACTTCATGTCTGTTGTTAAAGAAGCCGGTGCACATGGTAATGCCTTATAGTTTCCCATAGGTTAAGTGATGTTCTACATTAAAATGTCATTCAACTCATATGGCCACCTTGTTAATTATCTGAAATGCGGCACCGCTTCTCCTGTATGTTAGTTTTTACTAGTGCACAAGATTTCAGGTAGAAGATTGAGGAATTAAAAGCTGCATAACAGCATAGACATAGACATATATCCACAGCTATATTTTACATGACAATAGTTTACACGCTGTACAGTGATGTTAGTAATATGGCACTTTGTTGCTGTTGTGAAGTTCTATTCTCACTGTGACAATCAAGTTGCATATGTATTACCATGCTGCAGGTCTTGTGGTACCTGATGTTCCTCTGGAAGAGACAGACATTTTGAGAAGCGGGGCTGCCAAGAACACCTTGAGCTGGCAGGCTCTCTTTTGCATTATCCATTTTTCCATCTCTTGTGTCTCAACAAAAAAGGGTTGAATATTCTCTTTAACTCTCCCTATCTTTGAAGAAAGGCCACGCTTGATATTTCTTATTTAAGCACTGATGCATAATGATGAGTTACGCTTATTGGCTCATTGCTTTTCTGTAATTTAAGATGCTGATTAGTCTGGATTCTGGAATACTGAAGAAATACTCAGCATCAGGTGTTGATTAATTGGGAATATTAAAGATGCCTCTTTTGTTGCTAAGTTGCTTACATTATTTTTGTTATGTCTTACATTAATGCGTGCAGGTGTTACTAAAAGACCAACACCAACAGAAAGAATGGGGAGAATTAAAAGGCTTCAGAAGGATTTGTTTATCTTGTAAGTGTCCATAACTCGAATCAATTTTGCTCTCTTAAAATCTGTTCTCATATAGCATATTCTCCTTATTGCTGATCAGAAAGATCTCATAATGGCCAACATAGTGTGTATTTTAAAACTTAAGAAGAGTAGAGTGGTTTATCATCTTAAGTTGAGGGAATTTATCATCTGAAGTTGACTTCATAAACTTAAGAAGAGACATGCTTCGGCCCTTAAGAAGGGTGTATTTTAAAACTTAAGAAGAGTACAGTAGTTTATCATCTAACCTTTGTTGAGAGAATTTCATCATCTGGAGTTGACTTCATAAACTTGAGGACACATGCTTCTGTCCTGTCATGTTTTTTCTCTTCAACAGAGGCTGTCTTGGCATGCTTTTGTGCTGACATGCATCCTGGTGCTAGCTGTGCTAACTGCTAAACTGAAAATTATAATGAAATGTACACTACTGTTTAAAAAGACTGAGACGCCTTGGTTATGTTCTGGCGCTTCTCCATTTGGCCTTATGAATCATAGACAAACGGGATTCACTTGACTTGACATTGTTGAGGTTGACTATTCGCGATTCTACTGAATCTGTTTGAGCGTAAGTTGTCACATGATAGGCTATTTGCTAAGTTGCAGTAATATTTGCTATTCAGGTAAGCACTTCTTCAGGAAATTAAGCAGGTTTGCCAAGTCTTTCTTTATTGTTACTCAGTGAACTAGAGTTTTGGTCTGCTATAAATGATGCAAAGATAACATCCCTTTGTCCCAATCCCATGTCAATGATTTCCTTTTTTTTTAATGAAATAAACAGCATTCCTCAGTGTTTATCATTGTACAGGTGGTTTCAACATGGCAGTGCTAGTACATATAGTGTGAATAAATGGAGGAATGACCCGGTTAATATGCCTGTCGTTCTTTATTTTGCTATAAACTTTTCGAACAGTCAGCTGTATGAGAGAGACCCAGGCGCTAAATTTCAATAAAAGCTAGAAATACTTCCTAGGTTGAGCAAGAACTGTCATGTCGAAGTCAACTTCCTGGATGATACATCTTTCTGGTTTGATATAGCAATCCCTTTTTGCTTTTTTTACTATATAAATGGATGCTAATTACTGTTTCAGTTAAATACCCAGGAAGATTTGTCATCCAGTTTGTAAAATTAACTGGGCAGTAGTACAATCTTATAAGATCGAAGAACCAATCAAAATAAAAATGAATTTGCTGGTCGACCTGAACCTCACATATAGATATGAACTCCATTCTCAAAGGAAACCAAACATCTACTTTTTGACTAAAGTTTGCGTTCAACTTTATTTTTGTAGTTTATGTCATGAAAAAACAAAGCATATATTTTCATTTGCATTCCTATTCATGCTGTTATCGCTATTCAATGACAATCCTACCTTCACAAAAGTTTCCAGTAGCTGTATTAAAGTTTACAAGCCACTGCATATGACAGTGGTATAGCAGTCTAGTCAGGAATTCATCGCAGAACTATAATGGCCTTGGACAGTTTACTCAGAACAAGGACACTATGGGGTGCTAAGAGTGATGGTGATGAACACTGAACCTGTGTGGCATTCCATATCCAATCTT
Organism: Triticum aestivum; assembly: GCF_018294505.1. Classification (NCBI taxonomy): domain Eukaryota; kingdom Viridiplantae; phylum Streptophyta; class Magnoliopsida; order Poales; family Poaceae; genus Triticum; species Triticum aestivum. Next base: position 487,770,153 of record NC_057796.1, read on the forward strand.
CACTAGTGGTGTCACTGAATCACTTGTGCTATTCTTTTTTTTTTTTGAGGGGAAAGATTGCAATTATATTCTCTTCCTCTAAAAGGAATAAAATATAATTGTGTTCTCAGGCTAGCACATATTGGTATTGGTTGACACAATGCGAGCAGAATTCACTGAAGGAATCTCCCAGAATGTACAAAAATTCAGAGAAGTTGATCCAAGATTCCAAGGTACTGTTAAATCACTCCAAAGGAGACATCCGTTTCAAATAACATATGACAGAGTACTACTTTCAAATGCATCAGAACAGGAAGATATCAATAATTTAACTGTGATCCATAACAAGCTGCAGACTGAAGGTACTAGCACTAAATAACTGGATAGAAAGAGCACCTATCCAATCAACACCTAAAACCATCGATACTTGGACCATACCCGACATCTGATTCTCATGAAGGCACCGGAGCCACGCCGACTCGGCAAATGTGAAGCTGCTCCAAAATTCACTGAGGAACGGGCGGCTTCTCCACAAAACAGGGAATGTACGGGTGAAATCTTTGCGCCCAGCGGTCTCCAAGAGAGCAGACAATATCCAGTTTACCGGTATCCATATTGTAGGACATAAGCAATGCTTCCTGCCCCGCATCTTGAAGGAATATCAGATTGCACTCTGGATGGATCGCAACCGGCTGGTAGAATTCGTTGGGTGCACGGCAAGGGCTTCCTAGCAGTTCAAGAATGCTGGCAGTACACTTCAAGGTCCACAGTCCGCTAGCATGATCCTCGAGAACCCAGACCAAGAGCCGGCATTTACCTTCATTTTCTACACGCGCGGTGTATAGGCGTCCCTGCGACAGCCCAAAGAAACCGTTATTGCTGGTGTCCGGCATACGGATCCTCCTCCAGGTTTCCCTCTCTGCGTCAAAAGTGACCATGGAGCGTATCACTCCCTCCCAGTCCACCTTGACCACAGGATGGCAGACAGCCAGATGCAGAGATCCATTGAAGTAGACGCATCCCGATTCCTCGCCAATCATGAGGTTCTGGGAGCTCCACGCACTCCCAACGGAGGTCCACTGCCCGGTGTCTGAAGAGTAGACCTCCACCCTCTGAACCCCAGCGAAACTTTGCACGAACACAAACACCTTGAAGCGGCGGGGAGCGGCGGGGTCAAAGCACAGGCGAGCGGTGTTGAGGCGCGTCATCATCTCGTTCCGGGGCACCGGCAGCACGGCCCAGATCTCCTTGGTGGCAGGGTTGCACACGACAAAATCCGCCTCGTCGCTCATGTCAAACTTCCAGCAGCAGCAGATGAGGATGCCGCCGCAGCAGTGAATGGGCGTGACGTGGCAGTAGCCGCGCACGAAGCTGAGGGAGGGGTCGTCGACCATCGGCCGGCCCCACCCGGACAGGTTGAGGAAGCTGACGCCGTAATGGCGCCGGCCGTCGCCGACGTCCACTTGGGAGTAGCAGAAGAAGCCGGAGAGCGTCTGCGGCGACCTCCTGCGGACGGCCGGGTCGGAGCAGAGCGCCAGCCACGCCGTGGACACGCACTTGAAGCGGCAGAGCGACCGGTATGGCACCCGCGACAGGATCTCCGACTGGATCTCCGGGAGCAGGTCGCCCCAGAGGCTCTCCGCTGCCGGCGGATTCTCCTCCTCCTCCTCCTCCTTCTTCCTCTTCTCCATCCCAAGGGGGTGCTGCGAATGGCAGAGGCGCTTAGGGTTTTGATGAGATGCGCTTCCTCAAACCGAAGGTGAGGAGAAGGAGAGGGGAGGAGGGCGACAAACCTCACACCTCAAACGCGATGGGGATGGCGGCGACGAACGGGACGACGGCGACGACGACGGCGGCGGAGATGGCGGAGGCGAGCTGCCGAAACCACCGGAAGGGGACTCTGCTCTCACTGAAAAAAACGCACTCTGCTCCGTGTTTGGCGGCCCAAGGATAAAACACAATTGCGGCGGCCTCTCGGCCCAAAATGTGCCTTAGATTAGATAGAGCACATGATTTTCTAAGCTCAAAAAAAAATCGAAGCTAAAAAAAAAGTCGGCCGGCGGATAACTAGAAAATATCCGCCGCCTCGCTGGCTGTTGGATGGACGCGAGGATATCCATCCGATCTACCCATCTTCCACTATTTACCTTTCTGAAACACGGCATGTGTTGCAGATTTTGTTTGCAAAGGGGATCTTGTTGCAGATTTTTTTTTTTAAATAGAGGTTTGTTGAAAAAAAATGTCTTCACTTTTTTGCAACATATCTTCATCTTTTGTACTCCCTTCGTTTTTTTTACTCCGCATATAAGATTTGTTCAAAGTCAAACTACACAAATTTTGACCAAATTTACATAAAGAATATGAACATCTACAATACTAAAACTATATAGTATGAAAAACTATATAGTATGAAAAAACGTATCATGGTGCATCTGATAATATTGATTTCATATTGTGAATGTTTATATTTTTTAATATAAAGTTAGTCAAACTCTACAAAGCTTGACTTTGACCAAACCTTATATGCAGACTAAAATAACGGAGGGAGTAACATAGATGATGTTGCGGAAGGACTTTTGCAACATGGGTGATATTGTAGAAACTTTTACAGCATATGTCTAGTTGCAGATTTTTTGCAACAAAGGTCTTGTAGCATTTTTTTTCTTTGCAACAGAGGTCTTGTCGCAGAATTTTTTGTGACAAAAGTATTATTACGGAAGTCAGAAAATTTGCAGAATTTTTTCGCAACAAAGGTCTTGTTGCAGAATTATTCTGCAACAGAGGTCTTGTTGCGGAAATTTATAATCTTTTTTTCAATCGATGCCCGTGCGAGCTGAGGCCCTGCAACTGTTCCACGTGAGACGAGAGCGATAGGATTTTGATGTTTTTGGGGAAGGAAAGGTGGAGAACAGGCAGGGCCACATGGAAACGTGGTAGGCGATGGAGGCGGTTGATGTTTGGGAGCAATCCGCCGGTGGATGCTAATCATTTCCCCCAAAAAATTATTTTTCTAGGCACTTAATTACTTGAGCCAAAATGCAGGCCCCATATTTTCAGTAATAAAAGAAAAAGAAAGTGGTGGCCTCACAAATATTATGCTAGTACAATTGAACATCATGTGACAAGATTTCGCACTAAACTTTATTGCAAATATTGTTGCCTCCTAGAGAATGGTGCGTCTGCCTTCTGAGCAGCACTATGTGATGATCATGGAAATTTTATAGCGGGGAGTAACTGGAATTTTTTTTTGGTGCAAACATTGACAAATGTTTTGCTCACAAAATTTGATTGCGAAATGACATTCGTGGAAGTTGTGGAAAAAAATCGATGATCCAAAAGTGTTATTTTCAAAAGCATTTTGGAGTGCTGATATTGCTATTTTTTTGCCACGACTTTTACGAATGTCGTTTCACCATAAAAAAATCAAGCATTGAAAACATTTGTCGAAGTTGACCGCAAAAAAATCAGAATTTTTAAATTTATTTTCATTTTTTGTGATTTTACTATTCATCACGAGCAGAATATGACTTTTGGGAGTGACTACATAATGCCCCCACATGGACTCGGCAGCCATGGGCCCATGGCGGAGGCAATTGCCCATGTAATGGTTTTGTCCTTGCCGGACAGGTGGGTTTTTTTTTGGAAAAACTTCCAATCTATTCATCTTCAATCATGGTAGTACAATGAACACTAGAAATAATAAAAATTACATCCAGATCCGTAGACCACCTAGCGACGACTACAAGCACTGAAGCGAGCCGAAGGCACGCCGCTGTCATCGCCCCTCTCTCGCCGGAGCCGGACAAACCTTGTTGTAGTAGACAGTCGGGAAGTCGCCATGCTAAGGCCCCGTAGAACCAACACACCAGAACCGCAACCGCCGCGGATGAAGAGTGTAGATCAAAAGGATCCAACCTAAAAAAACACGAACGAAGACGAACAGGTGGGTTACAACAACAAAAAATTGCTGAATGGAGGTGGTGGTGGACACAATGAAGAAAGGAGGCAACTCAGGCAGTGTTGCAGCAGGAACCCCCGGCTTTGGGGGCTCCTTGCATTTGTTTTTGTTTTGAGATATTGAGGGAGTAATATATGAGCATGTTAGGGAAATAGGTTTGCAGTTTGCACTGATTAGTGGAAATATGTTATCGGCTGGGAGGCTGGCCTCAATGCGCACTAAGCCAGGATACGGCATGGGCCCTGTGCTCCATAGGAGGTCTGTCTTTTGGAAGGTTCATCATCTTGGCGTGCACGCCAAGGATCCCTCACTCGATCAGGGCTCTAGATCAGTTACGAAAATTTGTAACCCTAGGCCTCGTTCCCCCTTATAAGCTGAGGCAAGGGGGTAGTCGAGGATCATCCAACATCTTGGCATCGTCTCATAGCAACAATCCATTTATGTTGTAACTTGTAACCCCCCTCACACGACACGACACGAGGCGTTTTCCCACAATCAATCAAAACAGAAGCAAGAGTAGGGAGGGCCAGAAGCTAGGTTGGAGACCAGGAGAATGTGATTGGGGTCTCCAATTCATCGGCGTGGATTTGGACATCCGCAGAGAGACAGAAACTGGGTTGCCACAACCACATTCTCATCCCAGAGCAATACTGTATATAGCATGCATGAGGACAGCCGGCAACTGGTCAAAGCTACCAAGACGATGGCCTCCCAGTCCCAGGAAGGCCGCCACAAATTGATCCACAACTGTGAGTTTGATCTCTTGGAGGGAGACTCACGATATGACAGGACGTAACTGTAGCTCCTCTTCATGGTCAAAAGCCTCAGCTCCTTTCCCGCAAAAAATAAAATAAAATAAAATAAAATAAAATAAAGGCCTCAGCTCCACCATGATTTATCAGGGCCTCCTCAACTGCCGGAGCAGCAGCGCCATCAAGTTTCAACATCTAAGGCCTTGACCACCTCGTCAGAAATCTGCTCCTTGAACTTGAGCTCCAGGGCGCTGATCGCCGCTTCGGTGATGTCCTCCCCATCCTGAATGATTCCTAGGCTGCGGCAGACCAGCTATGCACAAACGGGTTACCAGTCCAAAGGCTAGCTAAACTACATATGCACAGCTACATTTAACAGCGAGTGGCCTACAATGTCCAGGAGTAGAGAGGAATGGCAACACACACGACCAGGTATCATGCAGTAGAGGAATGTACGATGGACTGCCAAGATTCCAACTGAAAATGTTAAAGACGAACAACACGCAGTCTGGGCAGAGCCTCAGCTGGCGTTGTGCGTCTGGTCATGCTCGACCAAGTCCATGGCCTGCTCTGCTCCTTGGACGCCACGTTGTTGTAGCTCACCCTGTTCTTGCGCGTCACACCATAGATCTTGTCCGCCACCTTGAGGATCTCTGGCCTGAATGTGGCCGCTATGAACTGGGTGTACGCCAGATGTCGGACCACGCCTACAACAGTACTTAAGGAAAGCAGCAGCAAAGATTCGGCTGGATGTCCTCAGCTCAGCAGCAGCTGTATACCATGTTTTTTTTTTTGACGAGTCAACGGCGGGCTTACGCTGGCCTGAACCATATATTACCGAGTGAGGGCCAAATACAAGGGGTAGCAAGAGGTACATGGGGGGAGACAGAGGATAAAAGGAACAAAAAGAAAGACAAAAGATTACATAGAGGTTATAATCTCGCGGAGAGGTACAGCAACATGGTTCCCCAGTCTTTGAGCAGGGATTGTTTCTGAGCATTCTTGCAGCGGTTGGACCAAAGAAGAACGTCTTCCGCCGCTGCCCTAGCGATGCGATGGATGCCCCAGGTTTCATTTCGGAAAACCTGAGCATTGCATCTTTTCCACGTGTTCCAAAGAATGGCAATGATCACAGTAGATCGGACTTTGTTGGTGAGAGCACCAAGCCATATATCACAGCTGTATACCATGTGATTTAGCTCAATGAACACAGGAGGGCATAGTTGGGCATGCACCCAGCTAGACAGACACTAGACCATGAGATGTTCGTTTCAAAAAACAGGCATATGAAGGCTCTTCCATGCCCAGGATTAAAAAGCAAAAGAAATAAATAATTAAAAGGATACTCCCGACAGCCCTTCTGCACTGAGGATCCAGAGCAGCATCAATCTCATCAAACAGGTAGAACGGAGCTGGGTCACATCGTTGGATAGCGAAGATCAGTGTTAATGCCACCACTGTCTTCTGCCCTCCAGACAACTGCTTCATGGACTGAGTTTCTCCCTTGCCAGTGAAGGAAACCTGAAACATGACTAAGCATGAGTCTCCAAACCTGAAACAGCCATTAATAATTTTGAGGAAAGATCAAACAGGGTGTCATCACCATAGTAATTTAGGAAGAGTTTAATAACTTGGTAACAGTTTTTTTCTTTTGACAGGACAGCTTGGAAAATAGTATCGGACCATCATCTGAATTTCCATGATGAATTTAGAATAATATATGCATGAATACATAACAGATCTCTGCAAAGAACACATGCCTTGACTTTCGCACCAATATACTTCTCTATACTCCCTTCAGGATCTGGTTCACGAGGCGCGTCCTCATCCATGTCATCATCGCCAGCATCACCATCCTACAGAAATGGAGTGAGTTAGGAACTAGAAGTGCAAGAAACAGGACCAAAGTTGGTGGGTAAAGCAAGGAAACCGAAACCTTTTTCTTCATCATAACCAAGTATCCGCGGACACCTTGCACTAATTAAGAGAACACTTCACGGAAGTGCCTTGCAACTCCTTTAAATGTGTGTTCAATTGATTCATCCTTCCCTTGGTCTAAAACTCATATCAACTCTCTAATTTCTGCATTACCAATCAGCAGATTTTATGAGATTCCAGTCTTAGGACAATCAAAAGGGAAACAAGTTGTGCTGATCAAAAAACTTGCCTCGAGCCTCGTCACCAGGATCAAGTTCAGCCCGTCTTCTCCGCTGTTCAGTGAAGTTCAGGCACGACTAGTTGCTTCAAATGCTCAGCGCAGTCATAAAGCAGCTGCTGCTTGTTCTTTCTCTTGTACCTTTATTATTGGCCAGAAAATAACTACAGCATGGTTAACACTATAAAAAAAGGTATTGTGCAGCTGAGTTAGCCAGTTTAGCAATGTAAAACAAATGGAAACATAGGTTTCAAAAGCATCAGCAGGCAATGAGTCCAAATTTCGGATTTTCTTCATATACTCATCTTGCTTGACAAGATACGAGCTCCTGCTGCTCATCAACTGTTCCAAGTCCTTCGCCCCATCTCGCACACTCTGCTCCAAAGTAGCTTCAAGAACCTGTGCTTCGATGTACATGATACAAAACAAGTCGATAGTAGCTATACAAGTTAAAACCCAAGGAAACACTATAACTGTATAAATTACCTTCAGATCATCCCTTTGTTTTTTTCTTTTGCATTAACAACATCGACATTAGCTGCCAAAGGATCATTTAAGGGTGAAGGGGCATCATTTGAGGATGTTGTCTCTATGGTGAAAGAGGCAGTACCTGATCTGTCCGGCCCTCTAGCTCTTTTCATACTTTGTCATTTTAAATTTTGTTGAGGGAATTTACCATAATGGCCAATGTAGTGTATTTTAGAACTTAACAAGAGTACAGTACAGTAGTTTGTCATTTTAAATTTTGCTGAGGAAATTTATCATCTGAAGTTGACTTCATAAACTTAAGAAAGGCACATGTTTCTGTACTGTCATGTTTTTTCTCTTCAACAGAGGCTGGCTTCACATGTATCCTGGTGCTAGTTGTGCAAATTGCTAACCTGAAAAATATGATGAAATGTACACTACTGCTTACAAAGACTGAGACACCTTGGTTATGTCCTGTCACTTCTCCATCTGGCTTTGTGAATCATAAACAAAAGCAATTCAGTTGACATCGTTGAGGTTGAGCATTTGTGATTCTACTGAACCTGTTTGAGCATAACCAGTTACATGATACGCTACTTGCTAAGTTGCAGTAATATTTACTATTCAGGTAAGCAGTACTGGAGTTACTGGCACACGTGCAAACATAAGTTTCAAGGTGGAAGCTCTTCTTGAGGAAATCAAGCAGGTTTGCTTAGTCTTTTCTCTATTGTTACTCAGTGAACTAGTTTTGGTCTGCTACCTTATTGTGCAATGCACATCTTGTTCAACAATGCTTATAGAACATTGTCTACTTATTATTATAGGTCGCAGATAAAGCTGTTGTTGTTGGCTTTGGAGTGTCAACTCCAGAGCAGGTGAAGCAGGTAAATCATATATATCCAGCAACTCTCTTGCTAAGCAAAATATCTTGTTCTATCCCCCTTCCTTTGTTTGCTCAATCTTTGACAACCCTGTGGCTTCAATTTTGTCTACAATGCAGATCGCGGGGTGAGGCGCAGATGGTGTGATCGTCGGGAGCGCACTGATGAGGCAGTTGGGTGAATCTGGTTCTCCTGAAGAAGGATTAAAGAAGCTAGAACAATTGGCCAAGAACCTAAAGCCGCATTTCCATAAAAACATGCAGTTTTGTGGGGGGCGGCACATAAATATCATGTTTTTTTGGTTCTGTTTTAAAAGTGTAGCATTACAATCTTGGCTTCGGATTTCGAAGGATCCTCTTGTGTGATAGAATAAATTGTATCGATGTGTTGAATGCTCAGGTCAATAAATTGAGGTTAGTGTTATAAATGATGCAAAAGATCATCACTTTGTCCCAATGCCATGACAATGGTTTCCTTGGTTTTTATTTATTTTAAAACAGCATTCCTCAGTGTTTACAAATGGCTTCAACACGAGCGTGCTAAAATGTACATATATGGTGTGAATAAATGGAGAAATGACCCTGCATGCCATGCTTGCATCATACTATTACATTGAATACATTCTGGTAATATACCTGCCGTTTCTTTATTTTGCTATAAATGTTTGAACATGCGGCTGCAGGAGAGACCTCGCCACTAAATTTCGTTGAAGTTATAAACACTTACTAGGTCAAGCAAGAACTGTCATGTTGAAGTCACTTCCTGGATGATAGCATATGACAGTGGTATGACAGTCTAGTCAGGAGTTACTTGCAGAACTAAAATGACCATGGACAATTTACTCAGAACAAGGACACTGTAGGGTGTTAAGAGTGCTGGTGATGAACAATGAACCTGTGTGGCATTACATAACCAATCTTCACTACGAACAGTGGTATCACTGGATGAGTTGTGCTATTATCTTCCCCTAAAAAGCAAATAAAATACAATTCTGTTCTCAGACTGGCATGCACTGCTATTATTTGACACCATGCAAACAGATTTCGCTGAAGGAATCTCCCAGTCTGTATGTACAAGAACTTAAACAAGTTGATGCAGGATTCCAAGGTATTTAATGACGACAAAAGGAGATATCCATTTCAAATAGCATATGAGAGCACACTGCTTTCAAAAGCATCAAAAAAGGATGACGTGAATAATTTAAACAACCAATGAAAATAATAATCAATTTGCTGGTCAAGCTAAACCTCTCATATGGACATGAACTCCAATCTCAAAAGGAAACCAAAGATCTTTCTTTTTATTGAAGTTTGCATTCAAATTTATTTCCATAGTTTACGTCACAAACAACAAAGTATATATTTTTTATATGCATTCTTATTCATGTTGTTATCCCTATTCGATGACAAGCATACCATTACACAGTAACTGTATCAAAGTTTACAAATGCTCCTAAGTATATTAAAAAAAATCCGCGGGACATGCTCCTGATTCGTGAACTACATACAAAGCTACTGCATATGACAGTGGTATGACAGTATATTCAGGAATTTGTCGCAGAACTATACTGACCATGGACAGTTTACTCAGAACAAGGCCACTATGGGGCAAGGGTGATGGTGACGAACATTGAACATGTGTGGCATTACATGACCAATCTTCACTACAAATAGTGGTATCACTGAATGAGTTGTGCACCTATTTGGTATTCTTTGACACCATGCAGGCATATTTTGCAGGGGATCTCCCAGTGTGTATATATGTACACCAATTTAGACAAGTTGATTCAAGATTCCAAGGTATTAAATTACTACTCCCTCTGTCTCCTTTGTACTCCCTCTGTCTTACATTTTGCGACAGAGGGAGTACAAAGGAGACATCCATTTCAAACAACATATGACAGGATACTACTCTCAGATGCATCAAAATAGGGTGACATCAATGATTTAACTGTGATGGATCACAAGTTACAGTTACTTGAACTAAATAAATGGATAGTGATGGATAACAAGTTACAGTTACTTGAAATAAACAAATGGATAGAAAGAGGATTTATCCAATCCACCACCCTAAATCAAGGAAATCTGGGCCATACCAACATCTGATTCTCATAAAGTCACTGGAGCCATGCCTGCTCAGCAAACATGAAGCTGCTCCAAAGTTTATTTAGGCTTCTCCGCAAAACATGGAATGTACGGCTGAAATCTTCGTGGCTGGCGGTCTCCGAAAGTGCAGATAATACTCAGTTTACTGGTATCCATATCGTACGACATAAGTGTTTTTCCACGGCTCACTACTAGGAAGATCAAACTGCACTCTGGATGGATCGCGATCAGTGTGTAGTGTTCGCCGGGCTCATGGTGAGGCCTTCCTAGCATTTCTAAAATGCTGGCAGTACACTTCAGGGTCCATTGTCCGCTGGCATAATCCTCAAGAACCCAAACGGATAGCCGGCACCTACCTTCAGTTTCAACATGCGTTGCGTATAGGCGTCCTTGCGACTGCCCGATGAAACCATTATAGATGCAATCCGGCATTCGGATCTTCCTCCATGTTTTACCCTCCATGTCCACAGTCACCATCCAGCGTATCAGATTCCCCTCCCAGTCAAAATCGGCATCAGAATGGTCGGCATCGACCAGATGCAAAGTGCCGTTCAAGAAGACGCATTCTGAATCCTCACCGAGGAGGAGGGTCTTGGGGTTCCACTCGCTCCGCATGGAGGTCCACCGTCCGGTGTCCGAGGAATAGGCCTCCACCGTCTGAATCCCACGAAAACTTTGCACGAACACGAACACCACGAATCGGCCGGGGGCGGCGGGGTCGAAGCAGAGGCGGGCAGTGTTGAGGCGTGTCATGATCTTGTTTCGGGGCACAGACAGCACGGCCCAGATCTCCTTGGTGGCAGGGTTGCACACGACATAGTTCCCGTCGTCGCTCATGGCCACCTTCTCGCAGTAGCAGAGGAGGATGCCGCCGCAGCAGTGCAGGGGCGTGACGTCGCAGTAGCCACGCACGCGCACGAAGAGGAGGGAGGGGTCGTCGACCAGCGGCCGGCCCCACCCGGACAGGTTGAGGAAGCTGAGGCCGTCGCGGCGCTGGCCGCCGCCGACGTCGTGCTGGGAGTAGCAGAAGAAGCCGGAGAGCGTCTGCGGCGACCTCCTGCGGACGGCCGGGTCGGAGCAGAGCGCCAGCCACGCCTTGGACACGCACCTGAAGCGGCACAGCGACCGGTACGGCACCCGCGACAGGATCTCCCGGAGGATCTCCGGAAGCAGGTCGGCCCCCCAGGAGCTCTCCGCCGCCGCCGGCTGCTTCTGCTCCTCGTCCTCCTCCACCTTCTTCCTCTTCTCCATCCCGTACCCCGGTGGCCGGGCTGCTCCTGCTGCGAATGGTAGAGGCAGTTTGTTCGCTTAGGGTTTTGATGAGATGCGGCCCTCCCGGATCCTTACTCGAGCCGAAGGTTAGGAGAAGGAGAGGGGAGGAGGGCGACAAACCTCACACCTCAAAGCGCGACGGGGACTGCGGCGACGGACGGGACGACGGCGGCGGCGGCGGCGGCGCGTACGAGATGGTGGAGGCGAGCTGCCGAACCCGGAAGGGGGACACTCTGCTGTCAGCTCCGTGTCTCCCGCATCTTCGGCCCAAGAATAAAACACAACTGCGGCGGCCTCTCGGCCCAAAATGTGTTTTAGATAGAGCACATGATTTTCTAAGCTCTAAAAAAAACATGTTTTTCTAGGTACTTAATTACTTGAGCCAAAATGCATTCGAGATGATATACCGGCTCAGTCTTTCGGAGGTGCTCATAGGGGTACGATGTGCGTGTGTGCGTTTATAAGGGTGAGTGTATGCGCGTGTATATGAGCGCTTGCGTCTGAATCGTGTTAAAAAAAATTGCAGGCCCCATACTTTCAGTAAAAGAAAAAATAAAGTGGTGCCGGCACAAAGATTATGCTACAATTAAACATCATGTTACAAAGATTTTGCACTGATACATCTTTGGCTTGCATAGAGCACTATTCTTCAAATATTGTTGCTTCCTAGAGCATGGTGCTTCTGCCTACTGGGGCAGCACTACGTGATGATCATGGAAATTTTATAGCGGCAAATAACTGCACAATACCCCCACATGGACTCGGCAGCTATGGCGGAGGCAATTGCCCTGTGTAATGGTTTGGTACTTGCCAGACAGGTGGGTTGCAGCAAAATTTAAGTTGATTCAGGCTGAATTGAGGTGGACACGATGAAGAACGGAGGCAACTCAGTCGGTGTTTGCAGCTGCAGTTTATGAAGAATGCTCCTTTCTATGCAAGACTTTACGAATGTCAAGTTCGATCATTGTCCTATAAAAAGTTGCCCATCTTTTAGCTTCTACTTCTAAGGTTTCTGCTGCTAATATGTGGCAGCAGGAACACACATCTTTTATCTTCGCACAATTAGCAAACTCTCCCCACTGATCAATGAATTTGGTAGTCAAACTACCAACATCCCAAAAAAACAATTAGCAAACAATTTAACTTTTATGTCAACCGAATAAAGTCACCATGATGTCTTCCCCTCAAAAAACTTAGCAACACAGAAATTATTATGGTCATGGCCTCTATTCTTTCGGTACGTACTGAGAAAACTATTTATAACATATTCTAGGGTTCAGTTTTCAGAAGAGAATCATTTATAACATATTCGAGCATTTAGTTTTCAGAAGAGAATCCTGCCGATCAAACAGGGCCTACGGCTTAAAAGATACTGTATGACCTAGATCTGTTGCATCTAACTTCAGTTCCAACTAGAGACAAATATAACTCCGAACCACAGAGATAACTCTTATCTATCAGGTTATCAACAGGTTCCAGATGCCACTAACCCCTCGCAGTCGTAGCCAATGAAACAACAGAGATGGTCGACCAAATTTTGCAGCAGTGCAGTACAAATAGACAAATCGAATCCAATCACGCAAACGCTCCCTAAGCATACTTAAACAAGAGTTAGTAATCCAAAAGGCTCCTACGCATTCTTCAAGTTACCAGTCCAAAGGCTAACTAAATATACACAGCTACATTAACAGTGGCCTACAATGTCCAGGAGTAGACGAACGGCAACACACGCCCACATATCTTTCCTTTCCTGTGTAAACATCTTGCTGCAGGGAACAAACAAAGATGGCGATGTCAGCGAGCCACTGCGTATGATGATGAGCTGCCAAGATAACTCAAAATGCAAAGAGGAACAACACACACAGCTGCTCCTTGTGCCTCGGTCGGCCTCAGCTGGCGTTGGCCGTCTGGTCGTGCTCAATGAAGTCCATGGCCTGCTCCTTGGACACCACGTTGATGAAGCTCACCCTGTTCTTGTGTGTCACGCCGTAGATCTTGTCCGCGACCTTCAGGATCTCCGGCCTGAATGTGGTGGCTATGAACTGGGTGTCCGCCAGGTCGGCCAGACGCCGGACCACGCCTACAACAGGACTTAAGGAAAGCAGCAACAAAGATTCGGATGGATATTCTCAGCAGCAGCTGTATACCATGTGATTTAGCTTAATGAACACAGAAGGCATTGTTGGGCATGCACCCAGCTAGACAGACAATAGAACATTAGATGTATGACATGATATTATGGAGAATTGAATTCATTGGAAAACAAGCATATGAAAGCTCCTCCATGGCGAGGATGAAAATGCAAAAGAAAGAAATAATTAAAAGGATACTCCCGACAGCCGTTCTGTACTGAGGATCCAGAGCAGCATCAATCTCATCAAACAGGTAGAACGGAGCTGGGTCACATCGTTGGATAGCGAAGATCAGTGTTAATGCCACCACTGTCTTCTGCCCTCCAGACAACTGCTTCATGGACTGAGTTTCTCCCTTGCCAGTGAAGGAAACCTGAAACATGACTAAGCATGAGTCTCCAGACAGACAACCTTGAAGTCATCACCATGGTAATTCAGGAAGAGTTTAATAACTTGGGAACAGTTTTTTTTTACAGGACAGCTTGGGAATAGTATCAGAGCATCATTTGGATTTTTATGATGGATTTAGAATAAAATATGCAAGAATACATAAAAGATCTCTGCAAAGAACACATGCCTTGACTTTCACACCAATATACTTCTCTATCCTCCCTTCAGGATCTGCTTCACGAGGCGCGTCCTCATCCATGTCATCATCGCCAGCATCACCATCCTACAGAAATGGAGTGAGCAAGGAACTAGAAGTGAAAGAAACAGAACCAAAGTTGGTGGGTAAAGCAAAAGGAAATAGAAACCTTTTTCTTCATCATAACCAAGTATCCGTGGCCACCTTGCACTAATTCAGAGAACACTTCGCGGAAGTGCCTTGCAACTCCTTTAAATGTGCGTTCAATTGATTCATCCTTCCTTTGGTCTAAAACTGATATCAACTCTCTAATTTTCTGCAATACCAATCAGTAGATTTTATGAGATTCTAGTCTTAGGACAATCAAAAGGGAAACAGGTTGTACTGATCAAAAAGCTTGCCTCGTCACCAGCATCAAGTTCAGCCCGTCTTCTCTGCAGTTGTTCACGCTGTTCAGTGAAGTTCACATATTGGTCAAGAGCCTTTTGGTTGACATGACTAAATTGCTTCAACTGCTCATTGCAGTCATAGAGCAGCTTCTGTAGCTGCTTCTTGTTTTTTCTCTTGTACCTATGTCATTGGTGAAAAAAACAAGTTAACACAGTTCATAACACCACCTTATTTATCTGCTGAAAATTACTACAGGATAACAAACATAAGTAAACAGGCATTGTGCAAATGAGTTGGGCAGTTTAGCAGCATAAGAAAAATGGAAACATACGTTTCGAAAGCATCGGCAGGCAATGAGCCCAGATCTCGGATTTTCTTCATACACTCATCTTGCTTGACAAGATACGTGCTCCTACTGCTCATCAACTGTTCCAAGTCTTTCGCACCATCTTGCACCGTCTGCTCCAAATTAGCTTCAAGAGCCTGTGTATATGTACATGATACATAACAAGTCAACAGTAGCTATATAAGTTAAAGCCCAAGAAAACATTAAAGCTATATAATACCTTCAGATCATCCCTTTGTTTTTTCAGTTGCTCCATCTGTCTTGTATGGGCATTAATAGCATCAACATTAGCTGCCCAAAGGACCATTTAAGAGTTAAGGGGCAACTCCACCTAGTGCAACACAAAAGGAAAAGAGAAGTCAATCGATATATACCTTTCAGTACTGTCGTCGCCTCATCAAGAGTCCTCTTAGACTCTTTCAATTCTTGCTCCTTTGCTTCGACTTCAACAGGCAAAGTTTTAGAATCTGCAGATGAAATTATTGCTTCCAACTCTTTCTGACGCCTCATAAGATTAGTTGACAAATTGTTCTCCAGTTCTTCCTTTCTTGTTTCAATCTACATAATAGTTTGTATTAGTTAATAATGACATCTCAGAAACAAAAGTATGGTCACAAAATTTTGCTTAAACAACCTCAATGCGACTGTTTTTACACGAGAGGAACTTCTCCTTCAATCTAGTAATTTCAGGATTCAGTCGCGAAAGGAGATCTCTTTCTTCTAAAGTTAGCTGGTCAATCAGTTCTGTGCCCATCTCATCATTTTTCATTGCAATGCCAGATTGGATTTGCTCAATTTGGTTGCGGATGTTCGCGAGTGATTTTTCCTGCAAGGTAGATAATATAAGACCGCATTCCATACACATTACAGCAAGAGTATATAAACAGCAAAGGATCTGCATAATAAAAAGAGGAATCCACATGAGCAATGAAAAAGGGTATTACTAGGTACCTTCTTTGCAAGGGCTTTCTCCAGTGATCCCTTCTGCTTCGTTGCACTGGCAATATCAGCTTTAAACTGTTCCAACTCCGACTTGGCATGATCACGTTCAGCGTCCATTTGCTGATGTTTGGTAATCAAATCCGTAATTTTCTTATCTATATGTATGGGAAGTTAAGAAAATTCTTTCATGTACAATATCTCTCTTGCAGATAAGCAGTAAACATCTAGGAGAAGTTGTAAATTTTTCATCACATATTCAATTATTTAGGGATTGAAAACAAACAAATAGAAGCAAGCAGCGAGATGTCATGAGTTCCAAGAAGCTAAACTTTTTTGAACTGACAACTGACATATACATATGATTTGATAAAGTGTGGTGGATCCCAGATCATTACCACATACATTCTGCAAGAATTAAACCTACGTGGTGTGCATACTTCTTCTGAGTGACGACAATGTGCAACACAGCAAGCAAGGAATCTCAAATTCAAATGTAGAACATAACCTTAAACTACTTGCCCATTGGACCTGTGGCAAGAAGCAGTTGCAGGTGTATATTTAGCTGCAGCAGGCACTAAAAGGACAAAACATGAGGCCTTGCACTAGCCTCGTGCAAGAGAAACAGGAATATCATTGAACTAAAGCAGGATATCTTTTAACTTTTTTCCCACGTTCTCTAGATGTGCCGTCTTTTTTTCAATTTCTGCTTTGTTGTCCCTGATTACTTTTACAAACTTCAGTCTTGAGCGTCTAGAATCATAGAAACCTCCTGTCATGCCACCCTTTTTCGCTACTTGATCACCTGAGGATAACCACAATGTCAACTTATATGTTAAAAGTAATAATGACAATGACAGCTCAAGAGCAAAATTCAGGATTACCATCAAGTGTGATGCAATCTAGACTATTGCTGCGTGCAACTCTGGTCGCAGTTTCCAGGTCTCGGCATATAACTGTCCTACCAAAAACCTAACAGAAAATTCTAAGTTAAGCAGGAAAAAGAACCATATGAAAGCCAAGAAGTACACTTTTGAAAGAAAAGTTATCAGCAAAAACTAGCTTAGGTGCTTGAGGAAGGGAAGCTACATAATCTGGAGGAGCAAGGTTTCCCAGTAAGTACGTACATATGGCATGAACCCTCTACAGAAGTGCGCTAAAGGTAAAAGCATGCATAAAGGGGAACGTGGGAGTGAGTAGTGAACACCTTATTTTTATATTTTTAATATGTCTCCAACATGGCATCCAATTGGAAGCTGAAGATAAATTAGAATGAAATCTTCTGTATCCAAACAAGGATATACTATAAAATAATCTGCGATGTCACTCGTAACTCAAGTGATTTTGCTGGGTGTCAACGCTCCAAGCAAACAAAGCTAAGATGGATACATGCAACAGAAGAGATGATAACTTGAAGGCAGCATTGGTATTTGGTAATGCAGATGAAGGGTAAGAAGATAGATCAGAACTGAGCCTGAACTAAATTAACCAAGGCAGCCCAATAAAAGATGTAGACATCCATTGGAAGGAAAAAATAACAGGAAAGTTTGAATGACACCTGTTCAAAAGCGCGACGATGCTCAGCACGAAACTTTAACTTCTTTAACAATGGAACAAAATCAGAGCTCTGTGGAACATTGACGTTCGGAGCGTGCACTCTATTCAGTGGTATGAAAGTCACCCGTCCACCTTTTTCTCGAGTCAATACCTGAATTATCCTTGTCGATATATCGTCATTTTCAACCACCACATGGAACAAGCTATTCACATCAGAAAATATGGGTTATTCAATAACAGAGAAGATGAAATGAAAGTGAAGAATCAAGACAAAAAAGAAACAGAACAAGACCTATTCCCAGCAGTGACCTCAACAGCTGTAAAAAACTTCTCTTCGCAGTCAACCAGTTCTAACACTGGACCAAAAACTCCTCCAATACCATGGTCCCTGATGATTCGGCTAACAGAATTCAGGCCTCTCCTGATATCCTGAGGAAGAAAACAAAGTTAACACCATCTAAAGATAGCTTTAAGCAGTTCTTAAAGTAAAAAGGAATGCCATAGTATGACAAAAGAGGCACAGCTCAATATTTAGAAGGAGAAGGTCTAGCAATTGCAAAACCAGGTTTAGGGCTATGCTATATACTCCAAAATTCATGAAATCTGTTGCGACAATAAACACAAAGTCAGGTACGACTGATGTAAACCCATGATAAGATATTTTTAAAGTTGTTAAATGTATATAACAATACACCTAAGCCATTTGATTTACAACTATCGTTGCTCTTCCCTCCAACTCATCAATATTCTGCCCCTTACCAGTAACCACAATTTCATACTAACGATGAGGAAATGATACCAAGACCGTAAATGATGATCACAATCGTATGTGCTTTTCGTAACACATGATTTTATGTGCTGAAGTTGCAAGCTACCAAGCATGTCATACAAAGTTTAAGGTTCGCTTTCTTGGCGTGCAAATTTTGAGTCAGGTCACCAGAAGTAGATGTTTATTAAAATACTGCATATGCTCCTTTTACTTGCCATTTTAGACACCAAATCACCGATACAGTTTATGCTTTGCAATTCAGATTTCTGACCATTGAGTTTCAGTAAAACTTTCTTTCTAAAGGAACATGTTC